>NC_134265.1:249068597-249371481 GCF_031893055.1 Leptodactylus fuscus
TATTGGTGTTAATAAGGTTAATGAGATATATTGGAATATCAGAACAATTGAGAAATTGGCACTTAAAATAGTCTTGGTTACGATACAGTAGGTGTCCTATAGATGGCACGCAGCCAGCGTCGGCGTCCGGCCGCTTAACCCAACTGCGCGCAGGCTGCATCCATTCATTCCTATGGGAGCATGCTGTTTGAAAATGTTGTTTCAAATAGTATTCGCTCATCTCTATAGACATCCATTTTATATACACTTTAATAAGGTATGACAATGGATTTCCTAATCATGGCCTCCTTAATTTGAAGGAGCAACTGCAGTCACACTGCTGTACCCTGGTGATGTGTACTAATCGTAAGGGTCTCTCCCTTGACCCCCTCCCGTTTGACTTGTTTCGAGGGACAACAGCCTTAAAAACGTATTATTTACACATTTACAGTGTTTCTGGTTGTTGTATTCTGCTCCTGCTTTACAGATGATATAGATAATATTCTTATAAACGCTTCTGATGTACGAAAAGGTCATTAAAATTTTATGCAGATTTCTATTCCTAAACCGAATCTTTTAGCTATGGAGAATACATTTTTTCTCTAACTGAGTTTGGCGGGTTCAAATAATATACATATAATGACTACATTTAGTCAGACCATTTTATAAGGCTGGAATTATGCAGTTTTTATACCATTTTTATTCACCAAATACTAAAGAGAGAAGAAATATCAGTCACCTCTTCACAGTTTAAGTTCTATAGGAATCTAACCCTTGCTTTAGTACGAAGAGATAAACAAAAACTGCCACAAAAACTGCATGTGTGATTCCAGCCTAACTAGGATTAGATTTTTCAAGGTTAGCAGTGAAAATAAATTAATAAAAGGGTAGATCATATGAGGAGGTTACAGGATATTCTTCTGATCAGTGGGGGTCCCCAAAATGAACCCTCAATTAAACTTTGATGGGCTAGCTACAAATGCAGACCAACAATAGGATTCCCTTTAAGGCTAAGGCCCCACAGAATTGCAGCATTTTTTGCTGCAGATTTTGCTGCATTTTTTTAAGACAAAGTCAGGAGTGGATTTAACAGAAGAGAAACGTATAAGAGCTTCCTTTATGTTTTCCATTCCTTTTCAAGCAACTCTTGACGTTGGCTCCAAAAATCACTGCAAAATCTGCAACAAAAACACTGCGTTTCCACAATGTGGGACTTTAGCCTGATATGATATTAGTGAAGTCTCAAAATTAGACCCAATTTTATGTACAATACTGGGAACATACAATAGTAAAAAAGAACACATGAAAATGCCTTTAAGATATCATTGAATGATAACTAATAAAAAGAAGAAATTCCTTGTATTTATTCTGTATATAATCTCACTCGTGCAATTGTAATCGGCCCCAACCCTAGCTTTTAATAGGCAACAACAGCACAGACACTTTAATATCTTACGGTTGTTCTTCACCAGAATAGGAGTATGTCAATAAGATTTCCAAATTTAGTTTATTTATTTGGCAGAGAGAAGTCTTAAACTGCATTGGAGATATAAGTTATGGAAAAGAGCTCAGGGTGTGCACTTAGAAAGTCAATTGAAATTGTATTAGAACCAGCAGAGTAATGTACGGCCACTGAGAACGATACAGAAATGGATAATGCACAGGAAACATGTGATATGTGCAGAGATTACATTAGCACAGCTCATCGTGTGTCATCCTTTGGGCCACTGGGATCAGTTACGTCTGTCTGCTTCCAACCTATTCTGCCCTCAAAGTTATTGTCTTTCAGAGGTGATTGCCAGCAGTTTTCATTGGAACAATAGAGCCAAGGATGAGAGTAGGGAGAATACCATGTCTTACTAGTATTTAGTAGATCTTTTCATATTAGACAGGTGAGAGAATGTTTAATATAAATGTAAAGATATATGTGAAAATACTCAATTGTGTAAATACAGTGTGCTATAAAACTACAAGGTGGATACAAAAGTAGAAAGAGTCATCTACACACAAACACACTGTACATGGTCTGTAGCCACAATAGATCTAAAAATATAGTGATAGATAGATAGATAGATAGATAGATAGATAGAGTAGATAGATAGATAGATAGATAGATAGATAGATAGATAGATAGATAGATAGAGTAGATTAGATAGACATGTAATAGATAGATAGATACAGTAGATTAGATAGATAGAAGATAGATGATTGATAGATAGATAGATAGATAGATAGATAGATAGATAGATAGATACTGTAGATAGATAAATAGATACATACATACAGTAGATTAGATAGATAGTGTAGATAGATAGATAGATAGATAGATAGAGTAGATAGAGAGATAGATAAATAGATAAATATAGTAGATTAGATAGATAGATACAGTAGATAAGATAGATAGATAGATAGATAGATAGATACAGTAGATTAGATATAGATAGATAGATAGATAGATAGATAGATAGATACAGTAGATTAGATATAGATAGATAGATAGATAGATAGATACTGTAGATAGATAGATAGATAGATAGATACTGTAGATAGATAGATAGATAGATAGATAGATAGATAGATAGATAGATAGAATTAGATAGATAGATACTGTAGATAGATCTACAGACTGACTAAAACAATGCAGTTGACCTTCTTCCTTTTAAATAAAGTGCCAGTATCACAGCAAGTGTCTGCATTCTTGTATTTCTATATCCTGGCTGCTACTTCTCCCTTTACAGCCAAGCCGGTGCAAAGTGTCAGTAAAACTAGCAATGTGCAGTCATTTGGCAGCTATCGGCTTTGTTTAAGTGTGCATATTTTTAATAGTTATGTCCGCTTCTGTAAAAACACAATTACCACACTAGGAAAGGCCTTTTTTTGGATTTTCATTTAATGTACAGCAGAGACCAAGCAGAAATGCCAAAGAGAAATAAGTGGCATGCATTGTGTTATATAAGTACCACAGGCTCGGCATCAGCTAGAATACTTAATCACTTTGGTAACCCTTGAAATGACAGTTCTGATCTTGTCATCAGCAAAAAGGCATATTTCTCCTAGAGATCAAAAAGGGGGATTAGGTACTTGGCCTAGTTCTGCATAGAGCAGCCGTTAATCAGGTAGTGGTACTAGATCTCATCTATTGCTCTTCTTACAGTCTTTTATTTTATATTCTCACAACGTGTAGAAAATGTACAACAATGTTATCATTACTGCATTGGACGCCAGATACAATGTTCCCACTGTATGATAGCGGGTGTGTTCAAATAAAATAAAAACAGCAATAATAATGTAACAGCAAAATAAAACTCTCTCTCTCTCTCTCTCTCTCTCTCTCTCTCTCTCTCTCTCTCTCTATATATATATATATTTATACATTTATTTATTTTACTTTTTTAAGGTTGTTAGATTTACCAGACTTTAGGACTGAATGTATAATAGTCAATTCCTTTACACATAATTGAAGGCATTTTTATATTTGTATATCATTGTTACACGCTGTAAATCAAAATATGAAATTTAGAAAAAAGAATAACTCTCCCACCCTATGATTTGTTTTCACACCGCAGAAAAACACTGTAGAATAAAGATTTTTGCTCAACAATTGTGCCCATGCTGTGATGTATTATGCCTGTTTAGTCTCCAAGGTAATGACCACCAACAGCTGTGAGATAGTGGACGCGCTTGTTCCCCCATCTGCTAGCTTTTCTAATGCCGGGACACTGTAGTGTAGGGGAACAGCATGATAGTTGTGATGTAATAATAGCAGTGCACAGAGGTTGCACAGTTGTGTGGGAGAATGGTGGCATGCAAAACTCCATGCTGTGCCTGTAAATGGGCCAATAAGGTTTGTGAGAAACCCATTTAACAGAAAGTATTTCTGCGCTGGGCCTGTCACATCTACTAGGGCGGCACATACATGGTTTTATAGCCCTGATCTGTTTAACATCTATAAGGAAGTGAAAGGGAATTTCAATGGACTTATACAATTTGGCCTAATTTCTTTCTATAGGTACCAATAATATTTTTAAAAATACTTTGATAAGAAACCTGTACAGTGGAAATACCCCTTTAAATACCATAAAATCTGTTAGTTTTTTTTGGTCCTCTGAGGTGAGCTGTCACCAGGTCTTAACCATTTGGGTTCTGATTTATGCACTTTTAGGGTTTTGTTAACAGATCAAATGTATATGGTTTAGAAGATGTTCCTCATAAGGTAATATTACCATACTTGACCACTTGCCTCATATCCTATTACATGGGATTTTGAGATACTGTATACCATCATGTAGTTTTTTCTACTATCTATAGGGATAATTCTACTTATTGGTGTCGATCAGGCTTAACAACAAATTAAATAGTTTGTCCCGTCTACAATATTATTTTTTAATTAGGTTAGGAGAGGTGAAAAAAAACGCCAGGTGTTCTGGTGTCCTCCCAGCGTGGTCCGATCCTGTCGCTCTGTTGTCTTCTTTTGCGGAAGTCCTCACCGGCTGCGACGTCCCGTATCCCTCACCGACATTGGGCTCAGCGGTCACGTGAGGGGCGGGGACTGTCACCGGAAGTAAACAACAGAGCTCCAGGACTGGACCACACTAGTGGGCACCGGAGCGTTTTTTTTTTTTTTTTTCACCTCCCCTACGTAATTAAAAAATACAATTTTAGCCTGGACAACCCCTTTAAGGTACTTGAGATTAATAAGTGGTGAAAGGCTCCATAGCTAAAATAAAATCCAAAATGGCCACTTATCCTTCACCGTCATATATTTGTTTAATTGCTGGATCTGGCTAGTTTGGTTATTTGTACAGTATATTTGCCAGCTCAGAATGAATTCACTTAGAGGGTCTGCTGCAGACAGAAGCCATATTTTAAAATATCACCTGAAACTGCTGAACAACTGAATTGAAACAACATATTTCTCTTTGCTTTTAAGACATTGGAATGATGGAGTTCCCAGAATGCCTTGCCATGTGGCAGCATTCATAAAAGCGAATGGCCTATCACTCACGGCTAAACGTTCATATGTCAAACAAGGTACTCTGCAGATCATTGGAAGAAATCTCAGAAAAAGCAGGCTGTACTGAAGGGCTTTAAAAAGTGCCATAAAGGCTCACTAAAATAAATAACATGAAATCTGATATTTATGGAAATAACAAAGCATGGAACAGAAAGCCATAAAAAGGCTACAGATACGAGAACGAGTCAGGCAGCGGCAGTGCCGGCTTTTCTCTCTTTTTAATTATCCCCTTACTGCTTGCTAAACTTCATGGAAACTATATATTACTTATATACCTTTGCATTATTGCATTTAATTTTCTTTTATGCAGCGCAATAGAAAACCTATACAAGGAGATAAGACCTGTGAATTAAAACCAACTGGTATTGCCCTGGCTCTTGTTCAAATATTTGTAAGTGTCTGAAGCAAGTCTCAGAAGGTGCCTCGGAATATACAGGCTAACGGTATTTCAGCATCATCTATGATTCATCTATATTTACATATTTTAGCTGGACACTAATCTTCAATGACAGCTCAAGAGCTGCAGGTGGACTTCTGGGTAATAAAGCTGCAAGCTAAGGCACCAGTTAATAAATTAGTTGCATCATCTTTCCAAACATTATGAAGTCCTTTAAGACCTGATGGTCTCTGGGAATGCCAACCTATGTCATCTATCTATCTCAAGCCGCAGATCCAGCAGATTGTTGGGAAGTCAACTGCAAGCGAATTTAAAACATGTCTATCCTAACATAACACAAACAATTATATAACAGCAGACTAGATGGACCATGTGATCTTTTTCACCCATCAATTTTCAAAGTTTCTATGCTTCTATCTACATATCAATCTATTCACCACATATCTATCTATCCAGTGGCGTAACTACCGCGATAGCAGCAGAGGCAGCTGCCACAGGGACAGGGACATTAGGGGCCCAGTGACAGCCACTACCGCTGCTATCATTATACTCGGGGGGGGGGGGGGGGAGGGGGTCTTTTCTGACCCCTGAGCAGGGGTGTAACTACCGTGGTAGCAGTGGTAGTGGCTGACACAGGACCGGGGACATTAGGGGGCCCAATGACAGCCGCTACCCCTACTACCCCCGCTACCCCCGCTCTTATAACAGACAAACTGTTGTAACTGCGATAAGAGTGGGGAAAGCTTGTGCTGAAGGACATAGTGTGACATCAGCCATTACATGACTAGGTGGCTGTATTTTTATAGCCTGTGCAGTCCTGCAAGAGATGAAGAGAAGGAGAGATGTGGTGCTAAGTACTGAAGGGGAGGGGGGATGTGAGATGCAGGATGGAGAGTGTGTGTTTGTGTGTGAGTGTGTATGTATGTGTGGTGTGGAGCAATTGAGGAGTAACAGTAACCTAGGGGCAGAGATGGAGGGGAGGATATGAAAATGGGGTTAGAGATGAGGGGTGCATGAAACTGGGGGCAGATGGATGGATGGCATGAAATGTCATGTGACATCCATGCGTTATTAAAGATGGCCAACACCACCAAAGACTGCAGTGGACCCGGAGACAGGTAAGTAACTTTTTTTTTATTTCTGTATCTCCCCTCGGTCTCCGATTATTATACCCTGGGGTCTGAAAATACCCCAGAGTATAATAATTGTTCATGGGTGTTCATTATGGGGCATAATCCCATGTACAGGAGCCACAATGGGGTATAATACTGCGTACAGAGGCCACTGAGGGACATAATACTTGTACAGGGGCCACTATGGGGCATAATAGAGCGCGCAGGAATGCGGCGGGGAGGTGGGGGTCGGTCGGTCAAGGTCTTCAGTGTCGGTCAGGAGGGGGGGGCCATGTCAAAAGTTCGCCACGGGGCCCCGCCAGTGGGCTAAGGAAAGGAACCAATATGTCACAGGTGACATATGCAAGTGATGTCCCTTGTCCTTTCCATAAGGATTGGCCTCAGCGGTCCGTATGGTGGGGAATTTTGCCAGAACAAGTCCTGGGGGCTTCGGGACCAGACAGTGACCTGGGACAGGTATGGTTTTTTTTTGTTTTTTTTTTTATTGTTTACCTTTTTTGACCTCCAGAGAAAAAGTGTTTATTCCTTGACAACTCCTTTAAATTGACAGATAAAGAGGTTAATCAGCATTTACAGCCAACTTTTACTTGACTCTTTGGTTCCTTGCAGACGACTGTAGTCCACAAAATACTGTTCACTATTGTGGATCCGCAAATACGGATGGCACACTGATCAATGTATGTATCCAGTATCCATTTGTGCCATTTAAAGAGCTTTGGGAAGGGTTCACTTGGGTCTGGAGTATGTAACATATAGTATACCTTGTTTGTAAATTTCCTGAAATATCAGGCCTGCAGGACTATTACTATTAATAAGAAAGTGCACATTCAGGATGTTGTACATTCTGAAGCCCTTTTAAGTAAGAAAACCCATTATACACAGCATACAATGGAATAATTTTGCTACACCCATCTACCTACTTCAGACAAAATGCTCAGCTACGGTATATACAGATACAATAGGGTTAAATTTGGTATACACTTATTTTGTGCACTGTGATAGATTTAGGATCACCCAGCAGACGTTCCTGTGGAAAGTCATGAAAACAATGTACAGTATTAGATAGATCAAAGATAGATAGTATCTCCGCCAGCATTCTGTAGAACAATGGAAACATATTTATTTGAGCCAAAAACACCAGGTATCAGTACATTTGACAAAGACCCCTGTTAAGTTCCATATGTGGTGTTTTTTTAACTTTTTTTTTTTTTTTTTTTCCACAGTGGAGATTGGGCTATTTTACTTTTTAGATAGATCTGTAAATGCTACCGATGAATTCTGTTTTCTATTTCCTCTACTCTCAGTACCTATTAATTTCTACATGCGCTAGAATCTATAATCATAATGCAGATTACGTTTTTTGCATAGTTATTTGCTCTTGTTTGACTTTTATAATTGCTATGCTGATCCCTAAAGCTTCCTACAACATGGTATTTTCTTGCCTTCCCTCAAGTTTAATTGTCTCCAGGTCATAAAAATTTTACAGAACTCCTCATGCAGTACAGTTGTACTGTAGATAAATATATTAATTTTTAAAATAAGGTATTTTTGCTATTGCTGGTTTAAATTTGCATATGGTGTAGCAGGCAATTTGCCTCCCCCTCACTTCACTGTATCATGCTGTTCTTTTGCATATTACCTAACATGTCAGGAATGCTTTGGCCCTAGAATAATACATTTGACTTTCCTAGAGGCTGAATAAGTGTAAGCAATGGAAAGCCACATATGCACATACACTTCATTTCCCTGCAGAGCAGTGTGAGATTTGCAATCCACAGCCTTAACACATAAAATATTAAGAACCAATTTTCAGCTGCACCTCTGTCACTTCCATTATCATTCTACACGTCCAGAGGTGATAATGGACTCTGGAAGTTGTAGCTTCCAACCATCTCACACCACTTGGGGTTTGACTAGGGGATACTTCGGCACAGATGGGTGGCCCTAAATGGGTAGAGGAAGCCCTTAGAATGCCACTGAGGCGTTCATTGTCTGTTATAGAGAGGCTTTATTTTTCAGTTATATGGAAATTTAGTTGCTGTTATATTTTACCATAAATACCATGATCGATTTACACTAGACAGTAATAGAAAGGACTAGTTCTTTGTTTAGTACATAGCTAAATATTGCATGTACAAAAAGCAAAGAACATCTAACGCATGGAAATAATTTTGTGGAAATAGATATGAGAACGCATTACATATTTATACTTTCCATCGTTTCAGGATCTAAGCTAAACTTTTATCGTTGGCAGGGCTCATACATGTGATCCGGAACTTAGATGTCAATCAATAGCTCTGCAAAAGCTTTCGCTTATTGACTTCTCAATTACTGGGCATTCAACCAACATATTGAAACAGGCTACGTGGAACCTGACTATTGTACACAACATGGTTAATTACAGCACATCGGAGACTAACTTGTATATAGATTTGGCGCTGTGAAATAATTTCCCGCATATATGAACACCAAGGTTTAGTTTATAACCCAGCCATTATAGCTATACTGGACCTACTTTCCAACAGGTATCTCAGTTAACCCCATTGCTGGCAATACAGTCCATTAAAGAGTAATGTTTTTTGTTTTTTTTCATAAATTGATAGTACAAGTAAAGGATAGGAAACTTTGTAATATATCTTATTACAGAAAAAGGTCACTTATTTATAATATGCCCATTTCTCTCCTGCCTTCTGTACTGACAACTTACTCTTAATTTACTGCTCAAAAGCATCATCAGTGAATGAGAGTTAACAGCTCACTGAAGGACTAAGTTACTTCTGCTGTCCATAGAAATCTATGAAAAGGGGAAAGGGAAAAGGAATTGCTAGAGACAGACACAGGCACAACTGTTCCCAGCAAATGTTTCAATGATTCAATCCACTGCTAATGTCATAGCTATACTGCAAATTACTGCTATATATTGTCCTCCATACTGCAAATTACTGCTGTATAATGTCCTCCATACTGCAAATTACTGCTGTATAATGTCCTCTATACTGCAAATCACTGCTGTATAATATCCTCCATACTGCAAATTACTGCTGTATAATGTCTTCCATACTGCTGCTGCCATACCTATACTGCAAATTACTGCTGTATATTGTCCTCCATACTGCAAATTACTGCTGTATAATGTCCTCCATACTGCAAATTACTGCTGTATAATGTCCTCCATACTGCAAATTACTGCTGTATAATGTCCCCCATACTGCAAATTACTGCTGTATAATGTCCTCTATACTGCAAATTACTGCTATACAATGTACTCCAAACTGCAAATCAATGCTGTATAATATCCTCCATACTGAAAATTACTGCTGTATAATGTCTTCCATACTGCAAATCACTGCTGTATAATATCATCCATACTGCAAATTACTGCTGTATAATGTCTTCCATACTGCTGCTGCCATACCTATACTGCAAATTACTGCTGTATAATATCCTCCATACTGCTGCCGCTTATGAGTGCAGACTAAAGATAGACAGGGAACAGGATTTCCTTGTCTCTATGCGTGCTGTGTGTAAGATACTAGAATAGCTAATCTCTATTCACTAGGTCATAAAACCTGACAAAGATCCTGCAGAGGAGAAAACTGGTGATTGGCACAGGATGCAAGTCACATAATAGCCATATACAGTGCTACTCCTTATTTACACATATTGCAGGCGATCTTGAATTTATGACCTGAAATTATGATTACGCTTTACTGTTTACATTATTTGTGCCAAAAGCTGAAGGCTGTAACTTTCTTACCTTCAAGGGTAATGGAATGCCCAAAGGAAGCTCTCAACGCAATGTGAACACAGCCTTAACCAGTGCCATCATAAAAATGTTGTTGCAAGAATTATTAACAATGTATTGGCTATTTTTGAATATACGTTATGGCTAATCTTTTTACAATATATTTAAGATATGCATCTATATTGTACTTTTTTCCCAACCTTTCACCATCTTAAACTTTCTGTCAAATTTATTTGGTAGCAATAAAATCTTATAACAATGGGAGGTTGGGCATTTTGTCAACAATTTTAATACTTCTGATTGTGCAAAAATGATCTCGGTTTTCTAACCTTCAAGTGAGAAGTAAAGAGCACATGATATGAGATGAAGGAGGTATATTTGAATAAATGATGGACATATTTGCTTGTTACTCCCTATCTTTATTTGAATAAAAAAAACTTGATTACCAAGACATTAAATAGAAAATCGTCTGTTAAAATATTAATGTTATAATGTGCATATTTATAATCCCAAACCATGTTTTGTGACCCCTAGATGCCCTTGATCACTCTGGAAAAACCTTCTCCGGAGCAAGTCTCTTATTTGTTTAGATTGTATTTATTAAAAACATTCATTTTATTCTCATATTCTAAAGCCTAATAAAACGCTTTATAAGTTATGTAAAAGAAGGCTGACCCATGTTTAGAGGAATTACAATATCCTTAGTTCAAAAGGTTGTCTGACTCTTGCCACATTTCAACAAGTACTAATTTTGCATGTGCCTGTCTGCTCGCAAAATTTCATTTCTATGAATTTTTAATGACACAAAGTAATTTTTCAAGGTCACTGGCAGAGCAAGTAGTTATTCAGACATTAAATTTGTTCACAGTTTCTTGGCAGCTGGGCTGGAAAGCAAGCAAGAGGGGGTAAAACTCCAGTGATGAGTGTGGGGAATAGAAAGAGAATTAAGAGAAACAGGAAAGAGAAAAAAAGATTTCTTATACAAATGACTTTGTGAAAAATTGTTAAAACAAAATCCCAGTGGTAGGCCGGTAGGCAGTTCATAGCATGGAATCTTAAATTCAGCTTTATTCTATCAGTTTTCAAATAGTTGACTAGAGCGAAACCTCTTTTTGCTCCAATGAATAAATATGTTTATATGCATAAGACAATTTTATACAAAAGCCGTTCACACATCACTGTCATCCAACTAATTCAATGAAAGTAACTAAAAAACAGACAACAAAGTATATCTTGTCCAGTCTGTTCTATTTATCTAGCAATATAGGAAATTCACACAATGGAACATAACACTGTTGGTATATTGTGTGTGTCAAGGCCTTTTACTGTTTATATAGTGTTTAGTTTAAGATGAAAAATGTAAAATGTATCACTCAACCAGAATTCATTTCTCAATTCAAGATGTGGTCAACTATCAGCAGTAAGAAACAGAACAACTTTTACCATCTGTTGGAATAGTGCTACCTTCTTTGCATTGGTATCATTATGCATAAATATTGACTTGTTGGCTGCTGTGTAGCTACCTTCAATATTACATAAAAGACCACCTTGTCTTTAGCATCTTTAAAGAGGACCTTTCAGGTGCTAAGACACATGGAGTTTTATATACCGCTATAAAACTGACAGCGCGCTTTCCCATTATATGCCCCGGGTGAAGCGCTATTAGTGCCATTATTGAGAGTTCTTCACTGTCAGAAGGGTGTTCCTGACACTGTCAGCTTTTTTGCGCTATATAAAACCGCATGTGCCCGAGGACGTGAAAGGTCCTCTTTAAGTGCAGTATTGTGTTCATCCTGCTAAAGGAAGGAGCAGCACTCATTTTTTTTTCTAGCTAGTACTACTGTCTTGCCTTTCAGAGAGTCTTGCTGCTGTCTCACATCCACTAACAAAGCACTAAGTATTGCTTGAACTTTCTGATAGAGAAACCAGTAACACAAAAATATGGTGCTGGATGTTGAAATTTCAAAGGTGAAAACTTCAGAAAGTCAACTGTCCAACAGTCTATCAAGGTAACAAGTTATAGAATTACAGTATAAGGGGAAATTTGTGTTTACTATAAAGTATTAGTCATGCTGCAGTACATATATATATATATATATATATATATATATATATATATATATATATATATATATATAACACAAGTTTGGTCTTGTCCACATGTTAGTGACAACCTAGACAGGAATGATTCTTACACAGTGTTAGGACACATAGGAGTGAAAAACGTATTGTCATGACAATGGAGTTGCAAATGGTTAGGAAGATGGCCTTAGCTATAGGAGGTACAGTGGTAGAAGTTACTATTAAGCCCTGGACCCTAAGGGGACGCCAAAGGTCCCTGTGCCACAAAAATATATCACTATTCTAAATAGCACAGGGTAACAAGGGACCCCATTATAGATCCTGCACTGGGGACCCACGAGCTTCAATTTACACCTCTGGTTAGAAATATGGTGATGTCAAGCAGCACCTGAAAAAGGGCCTTATTGCTTTAGGGCCAGTCAACCTCTATATGGCTACTGTACACATATACTTTGAATATCAGCACTTCTAAAATTGACAGAAGAACTGCAAAGGGCTTTAATGAATTTCTTGAGGAGCATTAGGTTGGTTTGTCAATCCAGCCTACATGAATGTACGGTAGATATAGGATTTGGAAAAGTCTAATTCAAGGAGACCTGAAGATTAAAATTTGCCAAAATCATAGATGATATGGATGGTGTAAAACAATGATGCTTTACAGGAGACTGCCTCCAGGAACCTTTGTCCTGTTTTTTTCTACATTTCCATTTCACCTACATTTCGTTGTCTTTATATTTCTGCTTCTTTACTACCAGGGTTAAACTAGAACTTTGTTCAATCAGTTCCACACTAAAATGTCAGCCGTTCTGCATTGTTGTCTTTTTTGCCTTTTTCGTCAAGAGTGAGAAAAGAAAAGGTCACTGTCCTTTCATTTATAGAGTGTAACTTCCATGATGTTCATCAGAGATGTTCTTTTATTAACACTTTCACTACGTTTGTATGCACACAATATAACTTTACTCAATGGAGATCTCATAGAAATATCAAGTAAATACTGTTTGACATTTGCTATTATTAATACCAATCTAGCCTTCACCACAAGGGTATTTGAAAGCTGCAAAGCTTAGAACAACTATAATTCTCCCTATATGAAAAATTAAAACAAGGAAGTTATTGAACACACTGGGGCAGATTTATTAACACTGGGTAAAAGAACCAATTTTTATTATTCTTATGAAAGCTCTGCTGTTATTGGTCACTGTGGCCAATAAGACAATGTTTCTTTTTGATAGTTTAATACATCTCCCCCATTAGGTTCTCCATTCATCTTATAGTTCGCATTATTAAATCTCACAAGATAATAAAGAATCACATATCACGGTGTATACAATTATTATATACTAGAGAAAGCACCTAATGTTCCTTAGACTAGTCCTGAAGTCAACACCGCTCTTCAAGAGTTTGGACTGAAAACTTTAATATGTGCTGAAAAACCATAAGGTTTAATGGAGGATGATTTATCTAAAGTATTAGAAAATTAAAATGAGGCAGTTACCTATAGCAACCAATCTGGTGTCATCTGTCCAAGTACCAATGTGATTGGTTGGCATAGATGACTACTCTACGTTACCTTGCCATGGTGGATTATATAGTGAAGTGCACAAGCTGTCACTGGCAAATAAAAAGGTAAAAAGTGGCAAATCCTCTACCTATTGAATGTCGATTCTGGTGTAATACAGGCCATGTTTGTGATGAACTGTATATATATATATATATATATATATATATATATATATATATATATATACACACACACACACACACACACACACACACACACACACGTGTATACATTGTGTACATATCCTTTGGATACAATCTTCTGATAATGACTGATAACAGTGAACAATAGTGGGTGAGGGTATATGGGTTATGTCAGTACAGTTTCACATAATGGATGAAAACAGAGAACAATTGTTCTTTGATAACACTGTATGGCAGTGATATGGACCATGAGATGGTTGTCCTCAGATAATGCATGATAAAAGAGAACAACAGTATGCAAGTATACAGGTTATGTAAGTGCTTTTTTCTGATAATGGGTGATAACAGAGAACACTGAGTGAATGATGCTGTATTGTTAAGGAAGCTATTAAGAGTCAAGGACCTGTGAGTTTCTATTGGCTAATACAGCTCACATGAGTGCTGTCACCTAATGGTGTATTTTGACAAAGCAATTAAGAGTGAAGGACCTGCAAGCATCAATTGCGGGTCAGGTAATATGATATGAAAGAAAGTCCTTGATATAGAAAGCAATGATGATGCTATATTTGCTTTTGTGAATATGCTAACAACCGTAGAGAGGGCCTTCTAAAATATATATAATATAAGATAAGAAAATCTTTTACTAGTCCCACAATGGGGAAATTTCAGTGATACAGTATATATCTAGAGAGACAGAGATCAGTACAGTGGAAACAATGATTTAAAAGTAATCGCAGAGGTGCTGGGGTAGTCAGAGTAAGGGATTAATATCTGCTACTGCTGCTATATGAGATGATAGATAGATAGATAGATAGATAGATAGATAGATAGATAGATAGATAGATAGAGATAGATAGATAGATAGATAGATAGATAGATAGATAGATAGATAGATAGATAGATTAATGTACGATAAAGAGATTTTAGATAGATTAATATGAGATAGATTAATATGAGATGATAGCTAGAAAGATAGATAGATAGATAGATAGATAGATAGATAGATAGATAGATAGACAGATAGATAGATGAGCAGCTCTGTAGGAGTGGATTGATGAAAGCCTTAGGTACTGACCATATGTCCCCATAACAAAAAATAAATAAAAAATTGAGCATTACCAACTAATGACATTGCATATACTGTATCACTTTATTACAAAGATTTTTGATAAATGATAGATAGATAGATAGATAGATAGATAGATAGATAGATAGATAGGCAAAAAAATTAGTGTAGATGAAGATTATGTAGTAGTGAAGATTCCGGGTTTATTGCCCCATACAAAAATGCAAAAAATGGGGCAATAAACCCATAAAACCCACAATTCTCACTGTTTCCAATGGAGCACTACGTATTTTTTTTTGCTTATCTATCTATCTATCTATCTATCTATCTATCTATCTATCTATCTATCTGTCTGTCTGTCTGTCTGTCTGTCTGTCTGTCTTCTATCTATCTATCTATCTATCTATCTATCTATCTATCTATATCTATCTATATCTATCTATATCTATCTATCTGTCTATCTACAGTCCTATGAAAAAGTTTGGGCACCCCTATTAATCTTAATCATTTTTTGTTCTAAATATTTTGGTGTTTGCAACAGCCATTTCAGTTTGATATATCTAATAACTGATGGACACAGTAATATTTCAGGATTGAAATGAGGTTTATTGTACTAACAGAAAATGTGCACTATGCAATAAACCAAAATTTGACCAGTGCAAAAGTATGGGCACCTCAACAGAAAAGTGACATTAATATTTAGTAGATCTTCCTTTTGCAAAGATAACAGCCTCTAGTCGCTTCCTGTAGCTTTTAATCAGTTCCTGGATCCTGGATGAAGGTATTTTGGACCATTCCTCTTTACAAAACAATTCAAGTTCAGTTAAGTTTGATGGTCGCCGAGCATGGACAGCCCGCTTCGAATCATCCCACAGATGTTCAATGATATTCAGGTCTGGGGACTGGGATGGCCATTCCAAAACATTGTAATTGTTCCTCTGCATGAATGCCTGAGTCGATTTGGAGCGTTGTTTTGGATTATTGTCTTGCTGACATATCCATCTCCGGCGTAACTTCAACTTCGTCACTGATTCTTGAACATTATTCTCAAGAATCTGCTGATACTGAGTGGAATCCATGTGACCCTCAACTTTAACAAGATTCCCGGTGCCGGCATTGGCCACACAGCCCCAAAGCATGATGGAACCTCCACCAAATATTACAGTGGGTAGCAAGTGTTTTTCTTGGAATGCTGTTTTTTTTGGACACCATGCATAACGCCTTTTTGTATGACCAAACAACTCAATCTTTGTTTCATCAGTCCACAGGACCTTCTTCCAAAATGAAGCTGGCTTGTCCAAATGTGCTTTTGCATACCTCAGGCGACTCTGTTTGTGGCATGCTTGCAGAAATGGCTTCTTTCTCATCACTCAACCATACAGCTTCTCCTTGTGCAAAGTGTGCTGTATTGTTGACCGATGCACAGTGACACCATCTGCAGCAAGATGACGCTGCAGCTCTTTGGAGGTGGTCTGTGGATTGTCCTTGACTGTTCTCACCATTCTTCTTCTCTGCCTTTCTGATATTTTTCTTGGCCTGCCACTTCTGGGCTTAACAAGAACTGTCCCTGTGGTCTTCCATTTCCTTACTATGTTCCTCACAGTGGAAACTGACAGGTTAAATCTCTGAGACAACTTTTTGTATCCTTCCCCTGAACAACTATGTTGAACAATCTTTGTTTTCAGATAATTTGAGAGTTGTTTTAAGTAGCCCATGCTGCCACTCTTCAGAGGAGATTCAAATAGGAGAACAACTTGCAATTGGCCACCTTAAATACCTTTTCTTATGATTGGATAGATCTGGCTATGAAGTTCAAAGCTCAGTGAGGTTACAAAAACAATTTTGTGCTTCAGTAAGTCAGTAAAAAGTAGTTAGGAGTATTCAAATCAATAAAATGATAAGGTTGCCCATACTTTTGCACCGGTCAAATTTTGGTTTAATGCATGTTACTCCTGAAATATTACTGTGTCCATCAGTTATTAGATATATCAAACTGAAATGGCTGCTGCAAACACCAAAATATTTAGAACTAAAAATGATTAAGATTAATAGGGGTGCCCAAACTTTTTCATAGGACTCTATCTATCTATCTATCTATCTATCTATCTATCTATCTATCTATCTATCTATCTATCTATCTACTGTATCTCTCTATCTATCTATCTATCTATCTATCTATCTATCAATCATTTATCATCTATCTACCACCTATTTTTGTTTTTTTTGCATATTGGGACTTGCTTTTACCTTGAGACTGGCACCCGTATCTTGCTGGTGCTTTCTTAGTTTGAACTTTTCGATAGATCGATCTATAGATAGATAGATAGATAGATAGATAGATAGATAGATAGATAGATGATAGTAATATACATACATAGCAGACATCTTTAAAAATTGTATTCTCTGCTCTAAAATTCTACTCTTTTTCCATTTTCGAAAATGGAAGTGACGTATGAATTCACTGTGACTCTAATCCCGGTAAACCGGCTGCTGGTTGTCTAGCTTCCCTTAGATAGTATGCTGACCATGGATGTAAAGAAGCCTTGTAGAAGGCACTGACAGTGACAAGCATTATTATTTGGTGTTCCTAGTGTTCTTCTAAAGTATGTATTCCTTAAGTAAAGTTATTAGCAGAAGCTGTTTTCTGCGTTTTGTACTGTGCTTTCTTTTATAGCTGCAAACTTTCATCCGTGCTGTTCCAGATAATATCTTTGCTTTGATTTGAAAGCCTGAAATGAAGTAGATTATTTGTGTGGGTTGATTAAAAGTGCAATCTGTAATATCCAATTAAAGAACAAAACGCTGCTTGTTGCTGCTGCCTTCTCTCAAGGTTTATTATGCTCAACTTAAGATATACTTGTTATACTGTGACTTTCCAGTCTTCTTTTATTTTATGCTACATTTGATGCAAATAATGCATTTTGCCATGCCAAATCATTCAATCTGCTGATTTCTTATAAAATATCAGATAAAGTGGTGAGTAGGAAAACACGGCAATCACTGCTGATGAATATGTTAAGCGCTTTCCTATGCAGTATAATTGCATTCTATAAAAGCTTTTCTTGTCTGTTCTAATTTAGTGAAATCATAGCTTTCGGTAATGCTTAAATACCAGTATTAACAACAAATTAATTAACGGTGGCAGTTGGTCCTACTTCTAATCCATACTAACTTCCAGGATATGTTTCAAAGAATATTGAGCGATTATTTATATTCTTTCTAGAAATTAGTTGTATTCTGCATCATTAGCAATGACCTCAAAGTGTGGTTACCTACTGGGATTTCTTTATATACAGAGCGAGCCATAGTAAACATTTAGACACATGGAAGATAACAGTTTTAACTTCACGTTGATTGATAAATAAGTCCAAAGTCCACACCAGATGGACACATTTCTAAATTGGCCAAACCCGATGTGCATGTGGGTTTACTGACTTTCCCTATACAGATAATGGTAGAGGAAAGAGGTATTAGGGAGATAATTGGCAGCGTCTTATTCGCCTTTATCCATTAAAGAGGACCTTTTACCACCTCCAACAAGTCCAACTTTTTGCATCAATTAATAGGATACTGGCACAGTTGGATTTTTTTCTGTAGTCCCCACCATTCGTGAACAATCGATTCTATTGGTTTTGGTGCATCATATGCTATTTAGACTCTGTACTGTCGGGAGGGTGGTGTCAGGCAGGAACAGGTAAGGGGTGTTATTCTGAGCTCTGACACTGGCTGTCTATGATTGGAGCTCTGAATTACAGACCCCTGCCTGACAGCTCCCATCTGACATTACAGATTCTAAATAGTACATCAGGCACCAAAACTACCTGTACTTGTTATTCAGGAATGGGGAAGAGCTAGAAAAAAAATCAAATTGTGTTGAAATCAGTGGAGCACCATCTATTAACAGGTGCTAAGAACTTGGATTGGGAAGGTAGTGAAAGGTCCTTTTTAAGAACACATGCTTGGCACAACCAAGCATATATGTTATGTTGGAGTCAGGAGGAATAGCTGTCAGTTGAAGATGCATTTGATTAAAGCTATTAAAAGTTTATGGGCATCTTTTCTGCTTCCACTGGAAATCTCAAGAAGAATAGGCAGACTAATCCACTTAGCAGAGGTTAAAACTAGTCAGGGCTCATTCACATCTGCAGCCAGGTGTCCGTTCTGCAGGTTTCTGTTTCCTGCATAAAACAGAGCAGGATACAGAAACCTGCAGGAGTCTTTCTCACCCATTCATTTGAATGGGTGAGAAAGATGTCCGGCCGTGAGCAGCGGTGAGCGTTTTACGCTCTCCGCCGCGAAACCGGGTTTTTTAATCCAGACACAGAGTCGGACATGCAGTACTCTGTGTCCGGATTAAAAAAAAAACTGTTTCGCGGCGGAGAGCATAAAACGCTCACCGCTGCTCACAGCCGGACCCGGTCTGTGCTTTCCATCTTCTTGCATGTAGAAGACGGAAAGCACAGAACGGAGTGCTGAACGCAGGTGTGAACCTAGTGTCAGAGACTTAAAGCGAATCTTTGAAATGAAAAATGCTGTCTAATCTGTAGGCAGCATGTTAAAGAACAGAAGGAGATAAGCAAATTAATTTATAGATAATAAATAAATTCAGCATAACCTTCAATTTGGCCATTGGAATCTCCTTTCTCTCTTTGCTGAGAAGTCAAGGAGGTGATCCTATGAGGGATTGACAGCTCATTTCTATGACCAAGCATATACTGAATCTCTCCCACAAATATACATCTGCTCAGCTCCTCCTGGTCTATAACATG
The DNA here is from genome assembly GCF_031893055.1 of Leptodactylus fuscus. NCBI lineage: Eukaryota > Metazoa > Chordata > Amphibia > Anura > Leptodactylidae > Leptodactylus > Leptodactylus fuscus. The sequence goes on from NC_134265.1 coordinate 249,088,487, forward strand.
CTGCCTGTAGATTTCACTGCATTTTACATGTAACAAGTTTAAGATTTTCTATAAACCAAAGAAAGCGGATGTAAGGTACTTTACTTTAATGGCTATGGCTGACGTCATCCATGCCATGAGATAAAAGTTATAACAGGATGCAAAATGATTGTCTTTGAAGTTTTTATGTTATGACTTTCAGAAATGCTATGCAAAGCAGTTTGGAAAAGGTTAACACGAAGAACTAGAGCAGTGGATGGTTTTTATAATTCTACACTGATAATATTAGCGTTGACGCAATTTCTTTACAAAATAGTCTTTTACTGATCTTATGTCTGTCAAAAATCTTAACACGACAGTAAACTTCTTTGATGCATCACACTTGCAATTGTGTCCTTCGTAGAAAAGAATTTTACCAGTTCTTGGACTTTTTTTTCACAATCCTTTTATAGAACTTAGGATCTGTTAAATCTGTTAGCCTGGTGATATTAATTAAAGAAGATGTGAAGCCGTTCTTTGGTCCTCACCAAGGGATATCGCTGTTAGAGCTGACGCTGAAGACACCAAGCTGACAGAATGATTTCTACACAGTGTCAGAAAATGCATTACTATAAACTGGCACAGTGTCAAATGAAATCAGTATGGGTCAGCTGCAGGTTAAGCTAAGAAAACAATAAAAAATTAAAAAGCAACAAAAGCACTCAACAGGAAGGTTTAAAGGAATTCAAGCGAAAAGAAGTCCGGCCCACCATAGAACAATCTGTTAAATTAATCCCAACTTTCTTAAGTATTGTATCTAATGTCTAGAGCTGTCATGAACAATATAGCAAAGTTGGATACCATGTGCAAGAATCCTCATTTCACATGTTTTTACAAGGCAAACTATAAGTATGCATATGACTTACTATTCCCATACGCTTACATTATATAATTGATTTCTTTCATTGGCTTCATTCAGTAGCTTTTATTACTTTAGTGTGCTGTTTATGCTATTAAATTACTAAGCGGTGACTAAAATGTATTAAAAGCAATTCCAACGTCAAATTTACAAAACGCAAATATACTTTACATTTTTTCTTGAAATCTTTACCGGGTAATGTATGTAAATGCATGTAGAGAACTGATGAGATGATAGATAAGGTAGATAATGTGAAAGGAGATTTTTTTTATGGACGGTCTAATAGAAGCTACAGTTAACCTCCCCATGTTCTAAAAAGGCTGATAGTAGATTAATCAACACAAAGAAGTGATAAATCAGTAAATATATATATATATATATATATATATATATAAATATATATATATCCTGTTTCCCCGAAAATAAGACAACCCCCCTTCACCTCCTGGACCACCTACAATCAGTCCAGGAGGGCAGTCATGTTGGTGCTCCGCCAAGGAAGATAAATTAATATAAGACACTGTCTTTTTTTCCGGGAAACAGGATATATATATATATATATATGTGTAAATATTTAAATATATATATACTGTACATATGTGTGTGTGTGTGTGTATATATATATATATATATATATATGTATTGTATATAAGCTTATATATATCACAGCTTTGTGTTGATTAATCTACTATCAACCTTTTCAGAACACACACACACACATATATATATATATATATATATATATATATATATATATATATATATATATGCACAAAACAAAAAAGGTTGAAACTATATATATAGTCTATATATATATATATTATTTTTTTTTTATTTGTTGAGTTTAAATCATGAGTTTCAATAAATCAATGGCAGCTCTCTTAAAAACCTATTAGGTTGTCCCTTTAGGCCACCTGTTTTCTTAATGAAACCATAAAGAATGTCAGCTAAAATTTTATGTGTACTAAACTAAAAAAAAACAAAAACTAAATTAGTAAACAAAGTAAAAAAAAAAAAACTCTTCTCAAAGGAAGACAAAAAGTAGACCAGTGTAAACAATATAGAGCATCATATTATTTTTAATATTTCCCATTTGATTATCTTTAATCATTTATATAGCTCCGACATATTTCACAGCATTCTACAGATGTTATATTTATTAATATATCACAGATTTCATTCAGGAAACAATCCTTTATTGTAAATGAAAGACAACGAAAAAATATGAATTTTTTAACTTTGAAGACTAAGAATAACCCCCCAAAACAAATAACTAACAATTCAATAGCTTAAACATGATTATATTGTAAATCAAATGACAAATAGGAAGCGGTAATAAATAAATTATTTTTTTTTTTGTCCAACAAGTCTTTTTTAAGGTGTGTAAATGGGAAAATATAAAAAGATATTATATTAATTTTTGAGGCAAAAACAATTTCAGCAAAAATGAGCTTCTTTCATTTATATTAAAAATTAATATCTCAAATATATAACTGCTTATCGCTAATCTTTTGCTAAATTACTTTCTGCAAGTCTTTATTTGGTCTTCATTGACTCTAGCACTAAGGATTTGAAAAGACACTTGTGGCGCCACTCAGAAGACCAAGTTTTAGAGTTTAATAATAAAAATTGATAATAACATGTAATTGTATTCATTATTTGGAAGGGAAGAAAGTTAACTTTTAAACAACATCAAAGTCTGTGAACACATAAATGCATCTCCGGATGTCCTGATGGTTTTACAAAGATGATAAAAAGGAATAAAGTGGTTCTCCAGATTAAATGCAAAACCCAGGGGAGGGTAGGTATGCGGTAAAACAAACAAAAAGTTATACTGACCTAACACAGTCCTTCATTTGGGTGGTGTGTACCCCATTCCCTCTGATGCTGGAATGAAAGTGCTAAAGCTCCCATCACTGCTGCAAGCTTTCATTGACCTTAGCAGTCACATGTGGGGTACTGATGATGTGACAGGACTTATCATCTGGCTGGACCCAAAGGAAACAGAACACATGATGTCTGAATGAAAGGGGTAGGTGATTATCTTCTTTTTTTGTTTTTCACCATCCCAACCATGCCTGGGTTTTCTATTTACACTGAAAAACTCTTTAGACCGGTACCCCACGTTGCAATAATGCAGCTTCTCGGCCATGGTGGAAAGCCGTGGCAAAAAAACATTGCATTTTACGTCACCTGCAAAGTGGATGTGATCAAAACAGTGCAAAAAAAAAATCTGCAGTGGAAATGCTACCATTTCAAAAATGTTTATGTTTTTGTAAATCGCAGCATGGGAATTATACCTACGGAAATGCAGGTGTTTTCCACATACATATAATAGAGGCAGAAAGTTTAATGCTGTGGGCTTTCTGTGAAAAAAAAAAGGCGGAAAAAAGTGTGATGCATTTCTGCCGCGGTCTTTTCCACAGCGCTTTTTGGCTGCAGCTTGCTATATGAGGACTAAGCCTTAGGCTGATGCGCCACCTTGCAGAAATATAACTTTTTTTGTTGTAGATTTTACTGCTTTTTTGAGCCAAAGCCAATAATAGTAACAGAAAGAATGGGAAATACATAGACTATAGTTATACTCATATTTCTATATTAAGGCTAAGGCTCCATGTAGGGTATTTTGTTGCAGATGTTGCTGCATTTTATTTTATTTTTTTTGCACTTTTGATTTTTCATGTATCTTGTACCGTGGGAGCTTAGATGACACCCTTGAAGCTAAATTGTAACACTCTATATCTCAAAATCAATTGAGGTTTCTTTTTAAAGGCACAATTGTATAAAACAACTATAGATATGAATGAAGGAAATGGTAAGATGTATAAAAAAAAAGCAAAGTATGACAATAACTTTCATTATCAGTGCCATTTTTCAAGGGTGTAAGGAATTATCCAATTTTGTCAGTCCCCTTTAGCTGGCTCTATAGATTACTTGATTTAGTTGACAGGAACAGGAGACTCCTATTTCTGGTTCATTATGTCTCTGCTTGAAGGGGAAAGTGACAATAAAGAAAAAGTGAAGGGAACCCCGTCTGTTTGTCTCTTTGTACCTAATAAAAATTCAAACCTGTCTGTTTTAGCAAATATGAGTATTCCCATAAAGTTTCATTATTATTTCTTACAGACATTGTGCCATTCTTCCATTCTATTTCTTACAAACTTTTGAGAAAATTCAGAAAAGCTGCATTTCCACAATGTGGGGTCTTAGCATAAAGCTGCTTTGTTAATAAAGCTGATGTTTTCCATTCTCAGCTGAGCAGTGGAACCCATGAGGTCAATGGTCCCTAGCATTTACCTGGGTTTGCTGGGTGCTGGGCGCTTGACCCGAGGAGCAGGGAAGAGCCCAACTAGAGCAGATAAGATATACAGTTTCATATCATTTCCTTTCTTGTTGATTCCTGCACAGTTTGCTGACCATTTAGGTTATGAATAGAGATGAGCGAGTAGTACTCGATAGAGTAGGTATTCGATCAAATACTACGGTATTCGAAATACTCGTACTCGATAGAGTACCACTCGCTGTTCGAATGTAAAAGTTTGATGCAGAACCAGCATTGATTGGCCGAATGCTATACAGTCGGCCAATCAACGTTGGTTCTTGTCCTACCTTTAGAAGTCTTCTCCGTGCAGCTTCCCGAGCATGCGCAGGCGGCTCTGCCCAGGCCCGATGCCTGGCAGAGTGAATGAAGAGCCGGAAGACGCCGCGGGGACGCTGCAAGGAGAAGACTGCTCGGAGGATCCAACCCGACCCTCACTCATGGACTTGGTAAGTATAATTTGATCGAACGTTGCCTACCCCTGAAACGAGCATTTTCCCCCCATAGACTATAATAGGGTTCGATATTCGATTCGAGTAGTCGAATATTGAGGGGTTACTCGAAACGAATATCGAACCTCGAACATTTTACTGTTCGCTCATCTCTAGTTATGAATACTCTTTTATACTTTTAAGCAACATAGCAATAAAATGGAAGCATTTTCTATAAGTTTCACAACTATTCTACATGATTCCAAACCCTTCTTTTTTTCTTTTAACGTAGATTATGAGCCCCATATAGGGCTCACAATCTACATTTTGCCCTATCAGTGTGTCTTTGGAGTACGGAGGAAATCAACTCAAACACAGGGAGAACATACAAACTCCTTGCAGATGTTGTCCTTGGCAGGATTCAAACCCAGGACTCTAGCGCTGCAATGCAGTGACTTTAAAGGGAGACTGCCATCATGGAACAGTTACTGTGCATTTTAAGCTAAGCCCCTCATACCTACAAACAGTTCAATATATGCAGCATGTCCTTAAAAAAATGTTTTTACAAATATGTAAATGAGGTTTAAGTGCAATGGGATGTGCCATGTGTTTTAAACCTGAATACTATGGAGCATCTGCAATTCCCTCCATTGCACTTGAACATTTTTTGCCTATTAGAAAATTCCAGTCCATTTTGCATTCATTGGACTTTCTAATGGTATTATGGGGCTCAGCATACATGTCTGATATGCAATGTGGATGGTTTGATACAAGTTTCTTGGTGACAGACTGCCTGATACAGTTGTGTAATATTTCACTGTATTAGAAATAGATTATTTTCTGAACAGAATTTTCTTGATTTGATCATGGTGCCCATTTCTTATGTATAACCCAGAAAACCTCTTATTCATTGAGACTTCTTTAGAGTTGACACTGGTTCTCCAACAGGAAGATTATTTCTTTCATCAAATGGGTATACCTTTCAATCATTTACATGGGTTAATAACACTGACTAATAGCACATTAGCAAACTGCTGTTGCAGGCAGCACTCAGGCATGACAAATAGATAATCTGCGAATCGCTTGAGAATCATTTTCCACCAAGAGAAATGCTGCAGGGTTTATTATCAGACAAATCTGCATACAGAGCAGTGTGCATCAGATAGCTGTCCCCAGCAGAAGCAATCTATCTCATTAATAAGAATTTATATGGATATTTGGACGTTATGATTGTTGTAAAATTAAAAATAATATGACTTTGTTCAGTGATGCTCTGCTTTATTTGTACCAATGATTTATGTCTGAAGCTGTCATTCATGGTTCTTATCTGCTCCCTTTGATCTTGAATACGCTTTGTGAAATGGACTATAAACACTTGATGAAAACGAGTTGTGTTTTCATTGTGCAAAGTTTGCCTGGGTAATATTTCAATATGAGGAAATAAGCTGTGCCCTGTGCCACCAATTACTTATACAGCTTACAATCTTGCCCTTTCCATCCAATTTAGTTAAATCATTTTTTAATAAAGCAGAGAAACAATTACGTTTGGAAAGCTGGAAATGATAGACTTTACTGTGTTATAATATTTGATCAAATTATTAAAAAAATATTAGTGCAAACAAAAACTTATTGGTGTTGACCTATGGAACATAAAACCCCCCTCACTATTTTCAAGAAAGGTTGCTGTGTACAGAAGGGATCAATAAAAAAAACCTGTAAGACCGCTCTAAAAATGGTTTGTATAGTCAAAGCATATTCTGTACTTGAGAAATGTGGCAGGACCAACAAAAAAGGTTGGCATGACTTTTTGCAGTATAATTGTAAGGGGATTGTAATAGGAGCAATTCCCTGGTAGCTGCTGGTGAACCCTGGGGGGAGGGACAAAATAGACAGTGAGCTCTGAGCTGAATCCCCCCCCACACACACACTGTCCCTTCCTTTTTGCTTGTCCTATCCTAAGCAATAGGTGGCAACTGGTCGACAGGCCCTTCCTATATAAGTGACAACACAGAACACAGACAAGACAAACAACAAAAAGGGAGATCAGCTAGCCAAGGGTCCAGTAACAGTCGAGCAAGGCAGTACAGAATCAAAATCCAAGAGAATAGTCAAAGAGTAGGACAGAGGTCAAGAATAAGAATACAAGTAACAAACAGCAAGAGAAACGCCAGTACGCACAAGGCAATAGCAAGCACCAATGTGATTGTGAGCCAAGAATAAGGGCTGTACAGTCAGAAGGGTGTTTCTGACACTTAGCCAGGGACGCCCTTCTGCCCAGCAGCACCTATCACGCTGTACTGTGGAGCGGGGAGTAACTCCCCCCTCCCGCTCCTGATAATACTCGTCTATGGACGAGCTGTGTGAGCACTAAAGCGCTACGGTACCGGAACCGATAGCGCTTTACACCGGGCACAGATCGGGAAAGCCAATAGTGCGCTGAATTCAGCACACTGTCAGCTTTCCAGCAGTATATATAACTGCATGTGCCCGATCTGATGAAAGGTCCTCTTTAAGTTCACCAAGTTCAAAATAAAAGCCCACATTTATTAAAGTGGTTATGCCACAAAGAATGTTTATCTTGCATACATAGGAGAGAGGATAAGTATCTGATCTGTGAGGGTCTGTCCACTGAGACCTGAATGTAGCTAGATTGAATGTAGATGTGCCCGTGCTGAATGGGAGGCATCTGCACTTGCTTTTACTTCAATGGGAGCTCCAAAGATAATCGACTGCTGTACAACATTGTGAGCACCAGAAATAGCTGAGGTATAGCAGTCAACTATCATTGGAGCTCCCATTAAACTGAAAGCAAGTATGGATGCCTCCCATCCAGCAGGGCCACACCTATATTAAGCCATGATGCGTTCAGGTCTCAGTGGCCAGACCCCCACCGATCAGCTTTTTATCCTCTATCTTATGGATAGAGGATAAATATTCTTCATAGCATAACCACTTTAATAAATATAGGCCTTTATTTTGGACTTGGTGAAGTTAGAGAAGTTTGTAGCGCAAGCAATGAGAAGAGGCCTCTGTGATAGAGAATAGTCTCCTTTGAAGAAATCTTCGAGGTTTTCTTTTTCATACAGTCTATAGACCCCCACTGATCAGCTATTTATCCTCTATCTTATGCCTAGAGGGTAAATGCTCTCTATGGCATAACCCCTTTAAGAATGGATTATCAGTCACCAGTCTGAGGAAAAAAAATGGGATTTTGGAAACACATTTTCAAAATGTCTCTCATTTGTTCTCACAGTTGTTGCAGTTCTACTTAGTGGAGTCTCCAGAATTCACAAAGGATTTTATTGTGCATTTTAAAGCCAATGTAGAAATGGAATAATGTAAGAAAATAGGCTTGTGCCTATGCACCATCTAAAGCACACCCACATCACAAGCCCTCTGAATAATCTGGATGCAAAGACCTTGGTGCTGATAATGTCCTAGACTCTGGGTAGGATTCATTCATAAAGATACAACTATACATCTGCGCTACTCATAATTCAAAGAGAACCTTAGTTTTTAAAGTGTGGCCGACTATACATTATGGAGAATGACATATGTATAAAAAACACAAACATGAATGCACATAGTGCCACTAATAAGCATCATACGGAAATATCAATTAACCCAGCTGTATAGGATGGAAAACTCCACCTTGTCCTATTAAACAAGCCAGACTACCATTCTGTTCTCCTGATGAGTAATTTACATAGCAGAGTATGTTATTGAATGCACACGACTATCGTAACTTAATTTCGTTTTTTCCATTTCAGAAATTTTCCTTCACTTTTTCTGTATTCATTTCCGAGTCATTATACTTTCCATCTGCTAAAATTACCGACAAAGTAGAATGATTAATATGAGCTGGAATAATATTAACAGAAAGCTATAAACATCCATTTTCTGGACAATGTCAGCTGAGGATTAGTGCTGGAGGCTCGTGTGGGTGTGAGGAACAACAAGTACACAACAAGTACAAGCACAACCTACTATTACTTGTCTCTACGGGTGGCAAAACATGCTGGGAGTTGTAGTTCAGTTCATAATCAAATTTGGATATTACATCCATAGATTTATATAGATATAAGGTCAGAATTAGAGATGAGCGAATTTTTAAAAAATTCGCTGAATGTTGCGAAAAGTTTCGATTCGATCCTAATTAATTTGCGGTGAATTACGTTAGAAAACAGCTATTTTGTGGCTGCATAGAGCCTGCATAGTGGTGTAGCTGCTTAGGACGTCGCACTACCCTATAGTTTACACGTTACCATAGCAACATGGCCTAGCACAAAGTCTCCAGCCTGGATGTCTAGCGAGACACCATCGGGTAGTGTGGTGTCCTGTAGCTGCTAAGGACACCACATAGGAATGAATTGGCCAGTGTACAGCATCCGGCCAATCAACGCTGGTCCTGCCGGAGGCTTGTGTATGAGGAGGAGGAGTCTAAAATCAGACCACAATGGAGACTGCTGTGGTCTTATCTTAGACTCCGCCTCCTCACAGACAAGCCTCCGGCAGAACCAGCATTGATTGGCCAAATGTTGTACACTGGCCAATCAACGCTGGTCAGTTCATTCCTATGAGAAAAAGTAAGCTCGCTCGTAACAGCAAGCTGCCAGCTCTCCTGACTAGCAAGGACGAGCCTGCTGCAGAACCAGCATTGATTTGCCGAATGCTATACACTGTATAGTATTCAGCCAATCAACGCTGGCTCTGAATCGAATATTTACTGCAAATAGCTAGTAATATTCAATCGAGTACGAATATTTTGAATACCGTAGTATTTGATCAAATACCTACTCGCTCATCTCTAGTTTTAGCCTTCACCACAATACCATAGGTAGAGCCAATCAGGGCTGGCTGAGTGCTGATTGGCTGCACGCATTGCATTATGGGTGATCCCGCATTCCCAGTTCTTTGCCTCATGTTCTAACATGTCCATCAAGCCAATTTAGGAAAAGATGTGATTCGTTGCCACGAAGCATGAGGAAATCTGGATTCTATGCAAATCGAATATTTCCTGAAATTCGGATGTAAATATAAAAATCGCAGTGGAATAGCAGTGATAAACCCAAGTGCTTTTGCTGTGTTTTTTCCTCATAGTATATATATATATATATATATATATATATATATATATATATATATATATATAAATATTCTTGGACTTGGACTTTCTGGTTATGGTCACATGCAAATTTTATATATATATGCATACTATATCCTATTATTTTGGATGAAATGAAAGAGTCTAAGATTAAACTAGCTGAATTTGTTGAGCTGTGAATTGAAATCTGTATCACAGAGAGAACAAATGAACATGTCAATTCCATGCCATAGTTCCTGCAAATAAACAGTGGCAGAATCGCTGCAGGTAGCCACAAGCTGATCGGCCCCATTGAAGCATCTTTGGCAGTATAGACTAGAAAACCATGGCGGGAATCCAAGGGTCACCTTTAGATTTCTGCCAAGATTCCAGTTCAAATGCACATCAAATTATGACTTATTTTTTAGATTGTGTGAACACGGCCAATGTGATATTATGGATTTTTTCTAGGAGCAATTTATTTCCTGCACTAAATACTGTCTATTAACTGCACATTTTTATGCTGAAAAATGAGTCATCTATTTAGTGCGACTCTAGTTCAGTATATTTAGCATTATTTGGCACTGGTTTTTCTTTTACTAAAAATTATTATACTTCAGTACAAAAGTCTCTCTTTCATCTTTAAATCAAGTAGCTTCAACACACTTGGTATGATATAACAATATGGATGTTGCTTCAGAAAATTCTGACCATATCTATGTGCAATCCTGCAGTACGGTTGCTATCTGATATGAATGCGCCCCCTTCTGTTACTTGTATGATACAAGAAAGTATTGGCTGCCCCCTGATCCTTAAGCAAAGGGAATCTACATATTTCTCATTATTTAGAGCTGTCTTAACTCTTATGACACAACATGGAGGAAGGGGCGCATGTAGTAGGAACCATACTGGTGGCAATTTACATCAGGTCAGTGACAGGTAATGCTGAATCCTGGACCAAAGAGACATTACAGAACTAATGAAGACTTTTATATAAGAATTTAATATTTTTGATGCCCTACAGAAATCTGTATGAACAAGAGACATACCAAAAGGCCTTGGTGCAAAAGTTCAGCTTGGATCCCTTACATAATCTCTCCTGATTAACCATTTCCCATCTGAACATTTGTGCAGCATTTACCTTTCCCATTTTCTCCTTTCTGACAGTGGAAGGTTGTCTATCATAAATTGTCTCACCCCAGTGCACCAGATGGCAAAGGTAATATGTTTAGGAAATTATATAAGAGATTTTTAACCAGCTTTAGTGTGTTGAAGGTGATAGGTGGGTCCCCCAGTAACACAGTTAGTATCCATTGTAATCAGTGCAGCAAAACATTGTCAGTGTAGCTTATTTGGCCCATAGGGCAGGGGCGGATCCAGGGCCGGGCGAGCCGGGCAACTGCCCGGGGCCCCGCGCTTAGCGGGGCCCCGCGGCCCGGCCCTAACAAAATGGTCCCGGTCAGCCTCGGAGTCGGCATAGTTGGGCAAGTGCCGGGGCCCGCAGAGCCTCTGGGGGCCCCCCGGCACTTGCCTGTCACGATTTCAGCTCATCGGCGTCCGTCCGCCGATGAGCTGGAATACATACGCGATGCAGGAGCTGTGAGATCAGCTCCTGCTTTAAAGCTTCGGCCCGGCTTGCATGTGTAGGCACGATGACGTCATCACATCACGCTTACACACGCAAGCCAGGCCGGAGCTAAGCAGGAGCTGAGGTCACAGCTCCTGCATCACGTATGTGACTGCACTGGAGTGAGAGAGAGGAGCGTCAGGGGAACGATGGAAGGTGAGTGATGGAAGGTGAGTGTAAGTGTTTGTTTTGTATTAAATATTAAGGTGGAACATAATGAAGGGGGCCCATGAAACTGGGGGGCAAATGAAGGGGAGGGGAGGAACAGCATGACACTGGAGAACATGAAGGTGGTGGGGCGAGAACGGCATGAAACTGGGGACAGAGATGGAGGGGGCCCAAAGAAACTGGGGGGAAAATGAAGGGGAGGGGGGAACAGCATGACACTGGGGCAGATGGAGGGGGGGAGAACAGCATGACACTGGGGCAGATGGAGGGGGGAGAACGGCATGACACTGGGGCAGATGGAGGGGGGGGACAGCATGACACTGGGGCAGATGGAGGGGGGAGCACGGCATGACACTGTGGCAAATGAAGGGGGGGGGAACGGCATGACACTGAGGCAGATGAAGGGGGGAGAACGGCATGACACTGGGGCAGATGTAGGGGGAGAGAACGGCATGACACTGTGGCAAATGAAGGGGGGGAGAACGGCATGACACTGAGGCAGATGAAGGGGGGAGAACGGCATGACAATGGGGCAGATGAAGGGGCGAGAACGGCATGACACTGGGGCAAATGAAGGGGGAGAGAACGGCATGACACTGGGGCAAATGAAGGGGGGGAGAACGGCATGACATTGAGGCAGATGAAGGGGGGAGAATGGCATGATACTGGGGCAGATGAAGGGGGGGATGGCATGACACTGGGGCAGATGAAGGGGGGGGAGAATGGCATGACACAGGGGCAGATGAAGGGGGGAGAATGGCATGACACTGGGGCAGATGAAGGGGGGGAGAATGGCATGACACTGGGGCAGATGAAGGGGGGGAGAATGGCATGACACTGGGGCAGAGACGGGGGGGGACATGAAACTGTGGGCAGATAAAGGGGGAGAATGGCATGAAACTGGGGACAGAGATAGAGGGGGGGACATGAAACTAGGGGTAGATGAAGGGTGTATATGAAAATGGGGAGAGATGGAGGGGGAACATATAATTTACGGGTGACTGTAGGAGGATTATACTGTGTGGAATCACATGAAAAATGAATGAGAATGGGCGGAGTCAACATAAAAGTGGGCGGGGCCTAATTTGCTGCAGCACGCTGCGCGTAGGGCCCCGCCAAAGTCAATTGCCCAGGGCCCCGCAAACCCTGGATCCGCCACTGCCATAGGGTCAGCCAATATGACTGCATGCATTGGCCAGTACTAGCCATTCTCACATACTGACAAATACTGGAGGCAGAACTGAAATAGCAAAATTCACCGATTATTATTTCTCGTTCTGCTCAGTTACTAGATGTTTAAACACATGTAAGAAAGATGTACTGTAATTGTATGGCACAGAGGTAAGAAATTATAGAAGAGGGGCAGCTGCTTGTATCTAAGATTGCTCCCTGCCTAGAAATAAATCCATTAACCGGCTGTGAACACATAAGACTAAATGACACTATGGCATGGAATGAGTATGGCTCATTCGCATACTGCATCCAGTCCATTTTATCAGATATCTCTTATTTTCCATGCCATGATTCCTTGCTAGAATAGCACAAACAATCATGTTCAGTATGCTGGATATCAGTGGGAAGCTGAGACAAGTCTCACATGCCAACTGTTGCCAGGCTACCATATGAAGCCTTGCTTGCCGTCTTTTATGACCACCTGTTGGGAATCGCTGCACTGACCAGTCTTCTGCATCACCAACACACTGACTGATAAGACATAGCATAAGCTGTACCGAGACACAAGCCTCCTTCTTACTAGCTCACATTCACTGTCCAATTAAGTCTATTAGATGTTTGTCCGCTAGAATAATACATTATGTTACAGGGGCTATGCTACTCATGGACTCACTATTCTTTCTTTATAAACCAAGTAACCTAACAGCAATGTCCGTACACGGAGGGCACTTTGCTCAATAGGGAGTGATACGTGCCATGGATGGAAAAACAAGGCGCTGCTTAAACATATGTCTAACAATTGCCTGCATCTAAACAATAAGACTAGTCATTTATTAGACTATAGCCATTGTCATACTGGAACTCTCAATATTGAAGGACCCTGATTTCTCTCAGTTATCTTTATTCTGTTTGTACATAGTGCAGTCCTATGTACAATTGTAGATAAAATATGAAATGAAAATATTGTACGAAAGCTGCCAACAAATCATAGGCAGAACCTGGAATGAAATGGTGAAATGCAAAAGTGTACAATCTTACTGGACACATTTAAATGAGTCCGCATTTATCTCATATGCCCTGGAAACTATTACTAACCATTACATTACAAGGTGCATAGTATATAGCAGATGTTCACAACTTTTTGTATAGTATGTCATGAGCTACTTTGTAGGATGACAAGTAGTGCCACACATAATATTAAAGGGAACCTGTAACATGAAAAATGCAGTCCAATCTGTAGGCATCATGTAGAGCAGAAGTAGCTGAGCACATTCATGTACAGGTTTACGGGAAAAAATTCAGTATAACCTGTCATTTATCCATTGAAATCTCGGTTCTTTCTATGTTAAGAAGTCACGGAGGGAAGTCCTATCAGGGTTTGACATTCTTCCGTCTATGGCAGTTCATTCACAGATAGCTGTCAATCATTGATAGGACCACTTGTTTTATTTCTCAATATAAAAAAAAACTGAATTTAATGGATAAATGACAGGTTATACTGAATCTTTTTCTACAAATCTATCCATTAATCTGCTCAGCTGCTTGGTCTGCAGATTGGTCTGCATGTTCCATGAGATGGGTACCTATTAATAGGGCAAAACCTATTAAAGGGAGTCTATCATTAGAAAAACACATTTTTAACTAATGGCACGTTGGAATAGCCTTTTAAAATAGCCAGCATGATCGTGTAGCAGTCCATCGGAAAATGGCTGCCTGGACATACGCAATTGACTCTGCACAAACCCAAAGTGGTAGAGCCAATTGCGCATGCGCAAGATTTGATATATGTACAGCGCTGCGTCCAATGCCTGTAAAAGGCAGAAGTTCTGGCAAAGAGGAGGAGGGGAGTGAACATATGCAGCTAAGGGGCGGTGGAGAGGTATGACATGGGGGGGTGCTTGGGGGACAGGGGGAACACCCCCGATGCTCTGTGATCGTAATTTGCATAACAGAAGAAATTGATTTTATCAGAAACAGCGGGGAGGAACTTAGAAAGGAAGGTACAAGTAGAATAGCGTTTAAAAAGGCTATTCCAATGTGCCATCAGTCAGAAATGTGTATATTATAATAATAGACTCCCTTTAAAGATATAATTGGTATGGCTCTTACATTAGTGTTACCTGCTAGTCATAGTTATTAATCTATCACTAAAGAAAAAAAGACAGCCAAATCCACCAATTTATTGGATTCTTCATATTCAGCCTCACACACAGAACACAGAACTCTATGGAGAAGGGAGGGGTGAAGTAGAAGGTCGCTATTAGACTCTTATCTACAAGTCTAGTAGTATTAAATGAGCATCAATTACAATATAGCAGCAGCAATTATTTAAGTATGTTTTCTAGCAGGCTCGTCCCCCCCCTTCAAAGACTCATAACATAACAAAACTAACACTGGGAATGTGAATGAATCCCATGGACACATTGACCATATTGGAGCACTGGTAGTCATCCACAACACTACAGTTGTCCTTCATAACAACCTGTCGGCTAAAAAATAAGCATAGGGCGCTGAAAATACAGAAAAAGAGGGCCAAACACTCTTGCCACAAACATTATGCAGTGGTCTGTCACTGTGCTTGCTATTGCTTGTCTTGTCCTATATATATATATATATATATATATATATATATATATATATATATATATAGTGATTAGTTTTATTTAGTTTAGTTTTATTTATTTGCTAATAAAATTTACACTTTTATATAGGTTTGCTGTGGTATGAGTGTTTGGCCATAATTTTCTCTCTTTTCGGTGGTTTATGCTCATAGACTGTTTTGTAGAAAGTAACTCAGCCTAAATAGTGGAGAATAGAACATATTTCTTTAATAAGATATACTGCAAAGTTTCTTATATTCGCCTACACTATTCATCTATGAAGTTGTTTATAACTGCAGGAACGCTTTAACTCCTTCTTCTACACATGATAATAAGGTAATATTTTAAGATAATGTATTCAATCTTACTACCGTGCAATGAAAAACGCAGGTAATACATTGTGATATCATGAAGATTACTGAAAATGACACATTTGGTTTTACAATGTCTCCATTTTTGTCCCTTCCTTTAAAAGGTGATAATAAATCCTAGAATTGTGCCTATCTGAGAAAAAGTCATTGTACACCTTTTTAGCATTTAATAAATGATCTCGGCTATGTCACCGTGCCTATGCGGTTTAATCAAGTGATGCTACTCCAATTAGCTACTCACTAAAGAGTATGTCAGCACAGACCATGTCTGGGAGGATCGTCAAGATGTCAAAGATTCATCTTTTACTTGCCATCTATAGACTGTCTCATTAAAATTAATATACTAACATCTCTCCGATTGCATCCCAGCAGAAGATTGTCTGTCTGCAGTGCAGTAATACAGCTATCCTAGAACATTTTATCAGGAGTGGCACACAGTAACAGAAAAGGATCTATAAATAATGTAGACATGGATTTCTGAGGGTTTAAAAACATCTATTGTCAGGTTCTGTGATCTATTTTTAAAACCAGAAATAGAACGATCAAATTTTAAACAGGCCAATAAGAAGTATTTTATAAAGTAACAATGCATTCCTTCTTCTGGAGAAAAGCTTACCCACTGGTCGCCGGCAAACTGGCTTTATGAGTATAGTGTAACCTTTAAAAAAGCCACTATGGCTACTGTTAAATACGTACATTTCACAGCATAAGGCAAAGTGTAGCGGAAACTGACAGCACTAAACTATGGAACAATTGTGTGCTCCATGTAACAAGAATGGGTGTCTGGTACAATAACTGGGGTACTAAGATATTCCACTTATGAGAGTCTTCTTTTCAAAGGTTCTTTACAACTGCACCTTATAGGGAAACTTAATTTGAGACTTTTCCTGCTACTTAAAGGGAAAGTGTCACCAGGAAATGACCCAGTGTTTAAATCAGACATATGTTATGTCTCGTATTGCTTATACAATAGCTGGTATTACAGCTATATACAAGTTCTGAGATACATAAAGTCATAATACAGCATCCACAAAAGTCTATGGGAACCTACTGTACATATATACACCTGTAATATCATATGGAAGCCTCGAAAGGACCTTTTGTCAGATTCATACTCATTTTGTTATTAGGCATAGAGGTATACTTAAAGGGGTTGACCACTTTCAGACCAATATTGCAAAAGAAATGTCACTGTTTGTATAATAAAAAGTTGTACAATTTTTCAATATATTTTCTCATTATAGTCACTGAACAGTAATAAGTAGAGATGAACGGACAGTAAAATGTTCGATATTCATTTCGAGTAGCCACTCAATATTCAACTACTCGAATCGAATATCGAATCCTATTATAGTCTATGGGGAGAAATACTTGTTTCAGGGGTAGGCAACATTCGATCAAATTATACTTACCAAGTCCACGAGTGAAGGTCGGGCTGGATACTCCAAGAAGTCTTCTCCATGCAGCGTCCCCGCGACATATTCCGGCTCTGAATTCACTCTGCCAGGCATCGGGCCGGGGCAGAGCCGACTTTGACTTACAGTCAAAGCGGCCATTTTCTTGTAGCGCGGGCATGCGCAGTCGGCTCTGCCCAGGCCCGATGCCTGGCAGAGTGAATTCAGAGCCGGAAGTCACCGCAGGGAAGCTGCATAGAGAAGACTTCTAAAGGTAGGAGAAGAACCAGTGTTGATTGGACGACTGTATAGCATTCGGCCAATCAATGCTGGTTCTGCATCAAACTTTTCCATTCGAATAGCGAGTGGTACTCAATCGAGTACTAGTATTTCGAATACCGTAGTATTCGATCGAATACCTACTCGATCGAATACTACTCACTCATCTCTAGTAATGAGAACTGTGCACCAGTGTGCTTATCACATGGACTGTATATCACATGACCATGGACTTTTCATCACATGACCATGAACTGTATATCACATGACCATGAACTGATTTTTATCCTCTGGGAATAATCAGAATGAATGACAGCAAGCAAAAATCTAGAAAAGTGTGAAAGATTGATGTGAAAGACAAATACAGAAAGTATTTGTCTCTCAATATTGATCTGGAAGTGGCCAACCCCTTTAACCTAAAAGTCAACTCATTTATATGGTGTACAGAGAAACTATACAAAGTGCCTATAATTGTGCACAATACAGCAGTTTGCATGCCAAGGAGTGCGTAGAAGGCCTCCCGATATGCTCTACCTACTTACTATCATACTTTATTGATGGAAAGTATACTAGGGTAAAACTGTACACAATACTGAACACAATTTTAGATGACAATAGTAATAATAATAATACATAATGGTTATACTCGTCATCATATTAGTAAAATGCATCCTGTGATTGTATAATACCTGCTTTGAATGTATGCCAAAATCTTTCCATTTATGGAAGTACATTAGCCTCCAAGTTCTAAAATATGGCTGGCGTTTTATTCTCTGGGTCAGTAAGTCCGTCATTAGCTGGACTTTTCCATGATTTGTTGGTACAGGTAATTTCATAAACCATTACTCTACACCATTATGTCGACGTGCTACCATAATTTATGTACTTACTTAGGAGGCTGACGAGAGGTTTGGAATGTGGAAGCTTCTAATTGGGAGGTGGCCAAAAAACAAGAATAATATCTGTTACGTTACTAAATGCTTAGGATTTCATTTCGGTGACGTACTGAAATATTCTCATATTGCTGCTCTAAGCTATTTCATAAAGGCCAAATGAAAAAGTGGAAGTAAAGTAAAGACCTCTGTCCTCATAGTAATAAATATACAGCTGGTAGATGGCCCAGGGAAATGTTAAGTTGCTGCATTTTTTCCGGTGATAGAAGAATTAACTGGAAAATTACAAAGAAATTGGAATCCAATGTTATTTTATTGCTGTGGTATCTGACATTTAATGGTTGTGTAAGTCCCTGATACTGACATGGGCCAACTTTGGGTATTACTCATAAGAGTAAGAAAAGTTGCATTTCCTTGATTTGCTTTCTTGTATAGCAGGGGTAGGGAACGTACGGCTCTCCAGCTGTTGCAAAACTACAACTCCCAGCATGCATACTGGCTCTGCTGTTCTTGGAGCTCCCATGGAAGTGAATGGAGCATGCTGGGAGTTGTAGTTTCACAACAGCCGGAGAGCCAAAGGTTCCCTATCCCTGTTGTATAGTCATACTCGTACTGTAGTTTCTACTTCCTTACACCCCCAACTTTCTGCTACAGATGTATATCTATATCTGTAATGCTACTGAGGTACACTTCAGATAGTGGGATCCTGACCCTATATAAAGTACAGGAATGAACATGCATGAGGAAAGCAGAATAAGCAGCAGATACCTTCTCCTAAAAAGAACTGATAAGTCAAATACAACTGAAGTAGTCACATGGCCAACAGTAAAAGTGAAAATAGAAAACTTTATAATATATCTTTACCTCCTTCCTGCTACAGGCATTTTTCTATTTTAATTTTTGGTAAAAATGGCGCTTCAGTCAGCTTTGACCAAAGCGCCAAAAGGATTAATGCCCACGGTTCAGGCACTGATCACGGACATTAGCGCTAGGTGTCTGCTGTATAAAACAACAGACACCCATTGGCTATGGTTGCCGCCCGGCTCTTGAGCAGCCGCCATCTTTAAACACCCGGCATCCGCTGTACTAGTATATGTTGGGAAGGGGTTAAAATGCAGTGTTCCTGAAATTCCTATATTACGGTCACTTGGGCTTTTCTCAGCTTTTTCTTTGTTATTGTATATCTCCAACAGTATCAGTAATATACAAGATGGGGCAAATTGCTCCTTATTGTGCGTATTCCTTGCCTGACAGAGAAATGTAAACTGTCCTGCAGCCATAATGTGATTATTAACAGCAGAAAAACCGATATGACATCATTTATGAACTGACTGCCCAGTAAGACCCTGCACATATCTCAACATTTCATGAAAATTCAGGTATCATTTAACATAATAGGCTATGAGCATAGCTTATGATGTGATTGCGGTTTATCAGATGACTAGGAGTGTAGGTGAATGTAGTAGTCAGCAGATGTTACCCATTGTACAGCATCTGGAGCTAATTCTCACCTTATTTTACCTTTCTTTAACAAGCACAGATCTGTCTTGATAAAAAACAGTCATCCTATTTTTGCCATACAAGTAAAGCTGCAAGATTAGTCTAAGTTTACAAATTTTGTATAATGTAGCATTATCTTTGTTATCTCTCTAAATCATCTTAGAAGTAAGCGTACTTGTCCCCCAAACCTTACATAGATTGTGTTATTGCTGATTGGAGAACGTAATCATCTAAAACATCAATTGTAAGCTACAATATAGCAACTGCAAACCTCTTATTAGGCAGGGATGGATAGGGATGGATAGACAGAGAAAGAGACAGTATAAACGTGAAGTTTCTGAAGCCAATTTAGAACCATATGTCATCATTGTTCATACTCAGAAAATGAAGCAGCTGAATTGAATCACTGCAGCTTAGCTCCCATGGCAGAGAATAGGAGCTGATCTGCAGCAAGCCACTGTCCAAAGAACACAACTGTCTGCTTCTTGCTCCATTTTCTGTGTCAGACCCCCACAAATCTGATATTGATGATCTACAAAAGATCCATCAATATTTCTAGCCTGGAAAACCTCATTAAAATAGAAAATCTACGATAAGGAAATGAATAGAGAGAGAGAGAGAGAGAGAGAGATAGACATTTGTATTGTGAATATGCAGAGCTGAAGCATTTACCAAAGGGAGGAGCTTCATTTTCCAGCATGTAAAGATACAGCCATTCAAAGTTCCCTTTAGCAATACGCTAAGCTTTGCCCGGATGACTCTATCTCTACACCTGTACTCAATGCAGCTTGTAGAGCTGAGGCATTTACCAAAGGGGCTGTATCTCCAGTTTTACACCACCTAGAAAAGTTGTTCTGGTATCACAAGAAAGCTGAGATTATCACGGCAAGATTGAAATACTAGTTATAACAGAATCTGATATATCACTAGTTAAAAATACAGTCAGGAATTTGTACTTAATATGCAGCAATTCATTCTTCATTCTATTATAGCTAGTACTTATGGAAGCTGAGAATCTCATTTTTCTAGATGCTATAAAACCGGAGGTGCAGCCATTTGAAATCACTATCCCGTTTGGTAAATGCTTCATCTCTACATGTTGCATTGAGTATAGGTATGCAGACAGAGTCTCCCTAGTAATGCGTAGTTAGCTTATTGCTAATGGGAACTGTACAGCCTGTTTTCTATTAAAAGGAAGTTTGATAGGTTAATAAACTATATTACAAAATGTTCACCCTTCCCAACACAACAGTAAGAAAATAAATATAAAATGAGTTACACGCTAACAAAACTGCATGTATTATTTAGCAAATAAACACCTAGTATATCTGTCTACTTAGTCCTTTTATATTTGTCTGGAAATATGTAAAGGGTCATAAAAATACAACATCTTAATAATATCTTAAGTAGTGCCATTGCTGCTTTAAGTAGCAATAAGAATTTGAGAATTTACCATAAAGCCGCCTGGTTTTCATTAGTACAGTTACAGTACTGTTGCTTCTATCGGCAGATGTAGTTTGTTCCGCACTTTTAAGGTAAGATGTCAGATTTTTAGCTACCTGTGTAAATTATTGGCTGCTAATTAGAATTCAAAGCTAATGAAACAAAGTGTAAAGTGCCACTCAGAAATGGAGAAGAAAAGGAAGGCTACTTTGAAGATCTCTCTTTGATTTCTGCCTATGTGTTTTTTTTTTGGATTATTATTTTACATGTGTTTTTCCTCCTTACATGTCCCACTTACCAGCCACTTCTAGTGATGTGAACAAATACTTAATGGATATTTCAAAGTAGCAGCCTGTCACTTCCAGAACACTACGGCATAACAGAGACTGGCGCTTTGCGCAGTTTCTTTTTCTAAACAGTTCTATTACAAAAACTTATTTCCAAAAGTGCTTATTTTGCTATTTCTTCTGAAATGTGTTGGGAAATAGTCTAGATCAGACGTGAGCAGGAAAGAACATTTTTCATATTATGTTTTTAAATTGCTATGTAGAGAGGGAAAAAAAATCTAGTTAATACTTCTGTCCCCAATGGGAGCACTACAGCATGAGGTCAAGCTTTTTACAATTTTTACCTACAGATACATTTCTGCAGCTGGTAGATTATAAAAGCCAAAGCCCTGAGGCGATGCTATTACACACTCACTGGCATGACTATAGGCCGCAGTTCCAGACCTTGTGTCAGAGAGCGATCAGAAGGCAAGCGTACATCTAGCCCTTGTCCCTTTCTTCATCAATAATTCCTTCAGGCCATGAGAGATGGTAAGAAGTACCTTTCAGCTTCATTATGGTTACTTGAGAGACTTCCAGGCCACGCATCAGTGGAGGCAGTCTATTCCTCTGTGGGAAACCCTACCGGTCTACGGGGAAAATCAGGGAAAAGCAGTCAGCGGTGGCTGCTCTCTTAGCTGGAAACTTCACTCCTGTGCACTTTCCATGCAATCAATCATGAAAGAAGGTCAACAGACAGCTTTCAAATAACTGATCCATTTAACTACTGACATTGATCTGGACAAGAGCAGTAGTGCTGGGAGGGGGCCTGGGAGAAGCACTGAAACCTAACCCTCTTGAAGTGAAGTAGAAAGACCAAACATATACATTACTGTCCCTTTCCAACCTTAAGTGGTGTTTACATTGACAAAATCAGCCTGTGTACCCAAGTTCCTTTGGGTCTCTTTGGACAATGCTATAATACAGTGATTGTTCATATCGCCATTGTTTGCACATCACTATCTCCGCACACTGCAGTTAATAGTATAACTTTATTTAAACAGCCCTAACAATACAAACAGTTCCATTCTTCAGCTAGAAATGGCCTGGTGTCATTGTATGAATACGTGTTGTAGCTTTCTTTCACACTGTCACTGTATTGAGACTTCAGTTAGAAATTCTGTCTACATCATGCCGCAGTATAACTTGATATTTGATATACCTATGCTGGTAAGTGAAGGTGTGTGATATAAGAAACTGCACTAAATCCTGGGTCTGCCAGGATGCCATAGGAATTTAGAAAAAATCTTTAGTGTCATAAAGTATATTGGAAGCCATATCAGTAAGGCTTGGAGTAGCTATAAAAACTTAGGTATAATAATTGTTTTAAAGCAGGTTATTATGTCCTAACCAAGACATAAATTGGATTTACAGAGAAGTTAACTATATGTGTGCAATAGTGGAGCATAATTCAGTTGCTAAACTTGTGAGGTATCCCTAGTCAATTGGATACCTAGGTAAGTTATAGATGAATTGGTTCAGCACTACAGTAAGGATTGCATTAGGAATAGCTATAGTTAATACTTCATAGTTATTAAAATTACCTATAAAGTTTGAGATCTCGCCATAACTAGTAAGGAGTTGTGTCAAGTATAATGTAGATTGTGTGGCCTACATGGGACAATGTATATAAAGTGCTGCGGAATATGATGGCGTTATACAAGTAAGCAACATAAAAAAAACAACTAATAAATATGTGATGGATTGAGATTAGAGATGAGCGAGTAGTACTCCATCGAGAAGGTATTCGATCGAATACTACGATATTCAAAATACTCGTACTTGATCGAGTACCACACGCTATTCGAATGGAAAAGTTCGATGCAGAACCAGCATTGATTGGCCAAATGCTATACAGTCGGCCAATCAACGCTGGTTCTTCTTCTACCTTTAGAAGTCTTCTCCGTGTAGCTTCCCCGCTGCGTCTTCTGGCTCCGAATTCACTCTGCCAGGCATCGGGCCTGGGCAGAGCCGACTGCGCATGCCCGCTTGTAGTGCGGGCATGCGCAGTCGGCTCTGCCTAGGCCCGATGCCTGGCAGAGTGAATTCAGAGCCGGAAGATGCCGCGGGGACGCTGCACGGAGAAGACTTCTCAGAGGATCCAGCCCGACCCTCACTCGTGGACTTGGTAAGTATAATTTGATCGAAAGTTGCCTAGCCCTGAAACGAGCATTTTCCCCCCATAGACTATAATATGGTTCGATATTCGATTCGAGTAGTCGAATATTGAGGGGCTACTCGAAACCTCGAACATTTTACTGTTCGCTCATTTCTAATTGAGATGGGTTTGTCATGATTACTACCAGGTTGTCTGCAGAAGCCTCAGTAGTGTGTATGTGGTCCCCTACTTTAAGGCCATGTATCACAGGGTCCTGCCAGATTTTTGTAGCAGGGTCTCCATATCAATTATATGGACTTTAAAAAGTATTTCATCAACTCTAACTCTGGAGCTGGGACAGGTGTAAACCACCAGTATGGTGTGGATGAAGCCACAATGTTCCAAAGCTGATATCAAGTATTGCCAGCCAACTGTATCAAAATCTTTCTCAGCTCCTGTGCCAAGAAAGAGAAAGGTTATTTCTTTGTGCTTAGCTTATTCGATTAGCTGTACAACTCTGCAAATGTTATCCTTGTACTGTCTGCCACCTACTAAACCCATCTGTTCTCGGTTAATGATATTGGGAATAAGAGTGCTATCTATCCAAGCTGCTAAGCCTTTAGCCCACCATTTCAGACCATTTAATAGGGTTGTGGGGCATTAGTTTGCTTGCAGTCTTTACCCTCTATATGTAACATTGTGATGTCTCTCCCACTTAAACACATAGATCTGTGAATTGGTAATGGTAGTCCTTCAATAGTGAATGGGCAGACTGAATTGGTTCTTTTTTAGTTGGAAGAGTGAGTGATATGTTATGTATTGGGCCAGAAGTTGCGTAGTCTGGCAATAATTGGGCAGTATGGTGGCTCAGGGGTTAGCACTACGGCCATCCAGCGCTGGAGTCCCAGGTTCAAATTTAACCAAAGCCAATAGCTGTAAGGAATTTGTGTGTTCTACCTGTGTTTGTGTGGGGTTCCTCCCAAAAATATGCTGATAGGGAATGTAGGCTGTGCAGAATATGATGTTGCAATAAAAGTGAATGAAATAATAAGATTATAATAGTACTGGTGTAATGCTTCTACAATATACTTAACTAGGTAATATATTAACATAATGTTATTGTTACTGTATATTAAGGTTTTATTTATCCAGTTTATATAGTGATATGATCAGTCCTCTCTCTTATGCGCTGTGGCTTCTGAGTTTTTAACTCGCCAAGTAGCTCCTTAAGAAATGCAAAAGAATTATCAGAGGTACTTTTTTTTTTTTTTTTACGCTCATGATGCAGGTATGATCTGTGCTTGAGGTATTCACTGCTAAATAAAACTTCATTAGTTGGATTATCTTGGGGCAAAAAATAAATAAAATAAATAATGAATTTTGAGCTTGGCATGCTCTTTTACTTCCACTGCTCCCAGAAAATAGCTTTTACAACTCTGAAAACAAGTCAAACTAATGTTGATATAATATTATTTGCTGGTAAAAAGGTTTCTCCTCTTAAGGACTTTTCATGCTAAAAGGAACCAATCTGTGTTGGTAATTTATCAGAGTCTCTAGTTAGACATTCTTGGTTACTGACCTTAGATTGAAAACATTGTGGAGTTTATTTTCCTCCCAATTCTCATTTTCACATGAGTGCTGAGGACAAATGTTCATTCAAGCCAGCAGCCCTATATCTTTCATAATTACTTCCAACTATACCTTGAGGCTGAAAAGTTCTGTAAACAAGTTCCAGAGGACTATGTGGCGGGCACATTTATTTGTCCCTCTACTGGGGTTTGTGGAATGACTGATTTTGTCTAGAATTTACAAGCAGCTTAAACTGTGTTTGGCCAAATGTCTTCCATTGAAGTCAATAAGAAAAATTCCCCAAACTACCTTTTAGGAGCTTACAGAACTGAGTCTTAGTGACGAAAGAAACATCCTTATTGCTTTCAGTTGAATGAAACAGTGTTCTTGGTTTCCTCTAGCAGTAAGCTGTGGAATTTCACTGATAAATAACAAAACATGTTTGCAGGCTACAGTTCAAGTCAGGACTATAGTCAAAGTAACTGTACATTGAGTTTTTAAATTTATAGACTATATTTATTTATTTATTTATTTATTTATTTATTTATTTATAGCTATGTATTTATATTTATATTTATTAATCTACAAAAGCATTTCCCACATAGTGAACATGTCTATCATCTATCTATCTATCTATCTATCTATCTATCTATCTATCTATCTCTATTTATGTAGAACTATCTTTCTTTCTATCAATATCTATGATATATATCTATCTGTGATCCATCTATCTATCTATGATCTATCTATCTGTGATCTATCTATCTATCTATCTATCATCTATCTATCTTATCTATATGTCTATCTGTCTATCTATGTTCTATCGATCTATCTATCTAATCTATCTATCTATCTATGATTCATCTATCTATCTAGCTAGCTATCTACCGATATATGTTGTATCCATCTATCCATCAAATGTATTTTTCTATCTATGATTTAATTGATCTATCTCATATCTGTTTATTACATATCTATCTATCTATCTATCTATCTATCTATCTATCTATCTATCTATCTATCTCATATTTATGTATACATCATCCATATTTATTTATCTCATTTCATATGGTAAGCGTCATACTCTAGATCGTGTAGCCCTTTAACTACGCAATCCATTCTAGTCTGTGCAGACTTGTAGAGACATCACAGCATTCATTTACAGTTTGCAGGGCTGATGTGAAAGTTGTTTCAGAGGTTTAAATATTTATTACCAGTGTCCTGGAACAGCCGCCCATCTCATGTCCGCACCTTCCACAAAATGACATCATGTTTCATCAAGAAGAGATTAAATGAATTCAGTGTTTGCAAGAACATGTGCTTCACAAGTACAGAAGTTCAACTTTTTCTGCATGAATTCTCCCATCCCTGCAAATATTTTGTTCAATTGTTTATTAATTTTAACCATATTAATCAAATGAGACATAAACTATATTAAACTACTAAGCAGAAAATAGTACTTGGTATTCAAACATGTTAAATATGGAAATCATAAAAAAATGACTTAAAGTGGGCAAAACTACAGTGGAGCATGAGAAACTAATCAGTTTGCTTTAGCTTTACCCAAGTGGGGTTATCAGTAAAATATAAAGGGTTGTCTCATTTACAAAACTTGCCTTCAAATAACATATAAGGGAATTCAGGATCCTCTTGTCTTTGCTGGAGTGGAGAGCAGCTATAAAGTACATATCCTGATCTGGAGGACCTGTCCTGCCCTACCTTATACAGGCAATCCATTGATGTGAATGGACACAGTGTTATGCATCACTTCCCCTGTGGTTGTGCTGCAGAGAAATTGAACACTTATTACCAAATGTCGCTTCTAACAAGCAGGGATGTCTGAAGTGGAGAATATCTATAATCAATGGTATTATCGGCAGAGCAATTAGTGGAAATGGGATTATATTTCCTATGATGAACGTCTATATTATGTCAAATAGCAATGCTAAAACACATGATAGATGGAAGTATGACCACTGTAATCTCAGATTGAGTTTACTCTTGTCCTTTTTCCCAGGATTCATGGGACCCTTGCATCACACTTTTGTTATGAATCTACCTATTGCATCATCAAAGTAAAGTTGGCAACACATATAAGAATTATTGCTAATAATTGAAATTAGAGATTGGCAAACTGACTCGTACTAAGCAGGGCTTGACCTGAATATTCCAAATTGTGTCTTTTTATTTTTAATGAAACCGAGCAAATGGAGATTCATCCTGACACTCTGTGTGCCAATGTCACTGTTGAGGCCCAAGCATAGGTGGTGACCCTGGATACATGACATCACAGGAGAGCACCAGACGATACTGAGGATGCGGAGACAGATTGCTGGATGCTGCAAGGAGGCACAAGAGAGGTAACAGAAGGTGAGTATGACTTTTTTTTTACACCTCTTCTAAGCCTCCACTTATTATACTCTGGGGTCTGATCTCAGAGTATAATAATGTTATTTTCACTTTGACATAACATAACTTTGGCTGTGTTTCCTGTAGTGAGCTAGAAATTGGATATATAGGTTTCTAGTAGCCATGTGAGTGTTCTACACTAAGTGTTAATCCATTTTAAGGTCTGGTTCATACTGAACTTGTTCGACCTGAAATGTGTCTTGGACCTGCGCCACCAAGTCCTGACAGTGCACTCATCTCAAGTTGAAATGCAGTTGACATTGTGAATTGTTGTAACCATGGTACAAAAAAGTACTCATTGAGAGCAATGGAAGTCTAGAATTCATTCACTTCAGATAACTGTTGAAAGTTGGTTTGGCTATCACTCCTGACTCTCCCATACATGTAAATGTTTGAGTCAGCCTAGTAAGCATGTCTTCTGAATGGGGAAATGCTTCTGTTAGGCATATGTTTTGGTGTCATATGAAAGAGGAGATTCTCTTCCTTCATATGACACTAAGCCCCTTTAGATGTAATGTGTTGGTGTCGAGATACTTTTGTCTTTATAGTATATTTATCAACCGCAAGCGATTAAATAAAGTCGGACATGATGTTCAAGGGAGCTTCCCATAGAGGGCAGCATACAGAGGCAGTATTTCCCTTTTTACATCCTGGGAAACATATTTGCATATTCTTTCCATAATCCCCCACAGTGGAGCGAAAATGGCTTTGTAAGACTCCACAGACCTATATGGTGGTCTCTCCCTAAGGAGTGACAATATCCCCATAATCAAAGCAATAATTTAGGTATGCTAAAATTGCAATAGATGTAAGATAAGATCTTCTACAACTCCCCCAATAAAAATTCCATTCTGCTGTATTGAATTGTCCGATAATTTCTACCGAGGGAAGAGATAAGTAAGCGTAAGATACCTTGGTGCCACCTATCTGTGTAAATATCTTTTAAAATGTTGTTTCCTCTATTGAAGACATTAGATAACAGCAGAACTTTTAGGGGATCCTGCTCCACCTGCCATCTTGACTAAGAAATAGTTTTGTTTTGTTTTTTGAAGGCTCGATGTGTATTCATATATTCTTGATGTACAGTATATATCAGTGCGTTGATACAGGTGACAGTCCATCGGTAGACTAATGTGATACAGGATTTCCCAAACAATATGTGACTTTAATATACTTTAACTAACACAGGGAAAAAAATGAATTAGTAAAGACTGACTAGAACCTAGTAGACTTAAAACAGTATATTGATTATACCTATGGAAACTGAGATGCCAAGGTCTAATAGGTCATCAGATATACCAAACACAGGTCAATGGATAAAAAGCCAATTCAAGACTTCTTGACCAATTTCCTTTCATAGTTAAGCTTTTATGAGCAAGCAGGGTTAGACGCAGTCCTAAGAAAATAAACCGTGGAGAGTTTTCAGCAACTGCACCATGATTTATCCAAGCTCTGAAAGAGTTCATTGTTTTACATGACTTTCATCAAATCTCACAACTCATATATAAAGACATTACGATTTACTGTCCTCTGAGTTAGCATCTGAACTAGCAATGGTTCTGGGATATTCGATAGAACATTACTTTAAAAATGCCCTTTTATCCCATATTTTTACTTAATAATAATGTGGTAAATGCAGCTTGTATTGTCTCACTGCAATTATGTCTGTATCAGTAACTTCTCTAGCATGTACAAATGTAGAAGTACTGATTCTGGTATTTCAAAATTGTGTTTTTATTGTGAATTAAAGGAGATTTCAATATGTGGCTAATAGTGGGGTAGTTAGCTATAAGGGTTTGCAACCATGTTACATGTATCTTCTGCAGAAGAAGATATCAGTATTATAAACAGCAAATACATGTTGCAGATGGCAGGTCCCAAAGCTTAAAATTGTATGACTATGATCTAAAAAGTGATATGTATATTTATATATTTCCCTTTTAGATAAGGATTTAGGGTCCTGGGGTGTTGATTTGTATGGTCATCTATTTGAATGACATGTCACTTCTGCAGCCAAGCATAGCATGACATGACTCAGCTCTGGATTACAGCAAGCAGTAGTGGGTCCACATTGACTGTCCATAGAAGAACTTGTACAACACGTCACTGTAACAGCTATCAATTTCTTTTTATTAGTTCAGACGCAAGGAAACCCCTCATTTCGATATCACCTGCAGCCCTATGTAAAATCAAACATAACATGCTTACATTGTAGATTTTTTTTAATGCAAATGTTTTTGTTAGGCAAAATTCCATTAGCAATGAAGAGTTTCAAAAAAGTATTTTTATAATCAGCAAGTGCATTATGCAACATCCTGGCATTGTTCAGTAGCAAGCACCATATTACCCTTCAAGTACACTCGGTTAGAATTGCCTGAAGGTAATTCTAGGGAAAGAGAAGACATAGATAGTGAGATCTAAACCTAGTCCCACTCCATGTCCCTACCTATTTGCCGCAACTGTCCTAATGACAGGGACAACTGAACGACAAACCTACACTAGATAAGTGATCAACAGATCAGGACATGACAACAAACCATAGAGACTAAACAGTACCAAATCACAATCCAACAGAGTAGCCAAAAAGCAGAGGTCAGTAAATACAATACAAGAGCAAGGGAAACACTTAGCAAGGTCTGAGACACAATAGCCATTAACCATATGTGGGCTGATGGCCAGTTCAAGGAAGTCCAGAACCTTCTCCAGGCTTGATTGGCAGATAAACTGTCAATCACAAGCACGCAAAAGTTAACTCTAACAGTTCCATCACAGAATGACAAGAGTTTGGGAGTAGATAATCATGAGTGGACATGCCTCCAGCACCGTATAATGAGGCCAGAGGACAGCGCAGGAGTTCATTCGGGAGAAGACATAACACACTAATTCTTAAAGGGGTTGTCCCATCACAAGGATCCTATCTATACTGCTTGTTAATGTGGATGTAAGACTTTTCCTAAATACACTGCTTCAGCAAAACTGCTTTGTTTGTCCACTATCTTACTTTATTCAATTCTTTGTTGACACAGCCCTTGACTTATGTGCTCAAAAGTCAACTGATGTATCTGCTGCTCTCAGGGGGGAGGGAGGAGGGGCTAAGTGCACGGGAGTGAGCCTGTGTTTCTAGCTATTCCTGTGTCTACACCATGTGACCTCCCTGCTATCAGATAGGGGAGAGGAGCTGCTTTCATTTCTGAACTCGTCTTCTGTTCTCCCAGTTATCAGGTTAGCTAATTCAATTGTGTTAATTATGGCAGAGACAGGCAGTCCCTGTATGTAACACAGAATGGAGTTGCTCCTGCCTGTACTTCATAGTCCAATATGGGTGGGCGGAGCTACAAGATAATTTGGCGGCGGAGCTAAACGGCAGGTTGCATGTGAAACCCTGCACTCCAAATGATGCAAGAAACCAGGAAGAAAGAAGATTTTACAGCAGTGAAGACTGGTGAGTATGCGGCGTGGGAATACCCCTTTAAGAGATATTGTACATGCAGCCCTGTCAATCCCGACTTGTCTCTCCAGTCTTCCACGTTATTATCTCAATAAGTTGACAGCTCTGTGTTGCTGCATTTGACTGACTCAACTCTGCTACATCTATACATTTTATTTAGTCACGTGATCTGAAAACTTTGAAATCCAAACCTAAACTTTGTGTTCGGTACAAAATAATAAGGACAGCTATAAGAGCTCATTAGAATCATTCGGCAATGTTAATCTGTCAAAAAGCTGCACTTTTTTAATTCATCAATCAGCAGCGACACCTACACACCGTCTGTTGTGTCTGTAACATTCAGCTATTACATCTCAGGTACATTTCTATGATTGCCCTTCACAAGGAAAAGTTTGAAAGCCATTAATGATGTGATGTTAACCTGCCTACACAGAACTTAGCTGTCTTCTGAGTGTGCAAGATGGAAGCAGTGAGTGTGCTATAGAGTGGATAAGGAACCCAGAGGAAGGAAAACCACTTTCTTTAATGCCCTGTGCATTTTAAAGGATTATGTAAAGCCAGAACACATTTTTTTCTGTCTCTATACAGAATGCAAAACTAGATGTTTCTTGTTAACCCAACTTTAAACTAAAAGTGCGAAGCTGTGAATCTTTTAATGCAAATGTATTTTTAGTGGTTTTTCTGACAGAATACATCAGAATGTAGACTAATTTCCATGCAATTATGTAAACAACAGGAATTCTATAGAATATAGGTCTGTGATGAAAAAAGAAAACAAAGAAAAGAACAATTTAGTAACTTCTGATCGGCAGCTATTGACAAAATCCATTTTTGATATATAAGGTTAATTTTTAAGATGATGGTATTAATCCAACTTAAGGTGAACCGTATTAATCCAATTTAAGGTGAACCGGTCATCAGTCTCAGCCCTAACAGAACAGGATAAAACAGTGAGGCGCCCACATTACAAAGAACTATGTCATGAACTATGACAGTTTTTTTGGCATAAATGATGCCTAATTTATAAGGAGACAGGCATTAAAGGGCTATTCCCATCTACATAATTATTTTTAAATTATTTTTTTATAATTATTTTAAACATTTTTTCAAATATAAGTAATTAAAAATTCTGCAGAGTTTTAAAGATTTTCTCTAACTTTCTTAGTGGTGACAGTCTGTTATCTTGATCGGTTGCCATGGATATGACCACCAAAAAACTCTGCAGAATTTTTAATTACTTATATTTGAAAAAATGTTTAACTTTTAATTATCTACAAATATAGATATGATTATGTACATGGGAATACCCCTTTAAATTAAACACAATCTTAGAAAATGGGTCAAGACTAGAGATGAGCAAACAGTAAAATATTCGTTATTCGTTTCAAATAGCCGCTCAATATTCGACTATTTCATTGAATATCGAACCCTATTATAGTCTATGGGGAAAAATGCATAGTTTCAGGGGAACCCACCATTCGACTCAGGAGGGTCACCAAGTCCACTATGACACCTCAGCAAATGATGACAACACCTCTGCAATGCAACTGGGACAGCAGGGGAAGCATGTCTGGGGGCATCTAACAAGCCCAAGTCACAGTTTTACAACACCATCACTATCTATCAACTACACACTTTCTACACTCAAAAACCTCTATCAAAGTGGGAAAATACCTGGAAACCTTCTTTGTTCCCCAATTGGATGGACAGAAACCCAAATTCAAGCTAAAGAAACATTACCAAGCACCCCTTTAAATCATGTTGCCCATGACAACCACAGATGGAATAGGCAATGAGTAATCCAACAGTACCCACCCATAACTGTCATTGTGGATGTGTGCGTGTGTGCGTGTGTGTATGTGTGTGTGTTTGATGTGGTGAGACCTTCCAAAATTCACTTTTATGGCCCTTAATGTGAGCCTTTCAAAATTAAGTTACAGGCCCTTAAGCTGAGCTACCAGCAGAGATTGAGGCCCTTTAGGTGACTTCAGCGTCTTACCAGCAGAGTTTTAGGCCCTTAGAGTGAGTAGAGCTTTGTACCATCAGAGTTTTGGGCCCTTGGAGTGAGTTAAGTCTCTAACCAGCAGAGCTGGGGGGAATCAAGGTGGATTGAGACTCTAACCAGCAGAGTTTGGGGGAATGAGGGTGGATTGAAACTCTAACCAACAGAGTTGGGGGGAATCAGGGTGGATTGAGCCTAGTAGGAGCACAATTGTGCAACGCTGATGGTGGAGGAGTATGATGAGGAGGAGGAATTGTAGAGGGTGAGCACACACATGAAACTTCATGTCCGGGTGCTTGACACCGATGGACATGAAAATGATGGGTGTATCCAGTGGCTGTTCATTTTTATCAGCGTCAGCCGGTCAGCACTGTCAGCTGACAGCCGGCTGCGCTCATCCGTAATTATGCCACCGGCTGCGCTGAAGACCCTTTCCAAAAGCATGCTTGCGGCAGGGCAAGAAAGGACCTCCAATGCGTACAGCGCAAGTTCCAGCCACAAATCCAACTTGGAGACCCAATAAGTATACGGCGCAGAGGGATCGGAGAGGACAGGGCTGGGGTTGGCCAGGTACTCCCGCAACATGCACCTATACTTGTCCCTCCTTGTGACACTAGGTCCCTCAGTGGTGGTAGTTTGGCGAGTGGGTGCCATTAATGTGTCCCAGACCTTGGAGAGTGTGCCCCTGCCGGGTGTGGACCGGATGGCAGTTGTAAGCCTGTTGGAGGAACTCTCCTCTCTGTCGGCAATGAGAGTTGATGGAAACATCTCCATCATATTCTGCACCAGTTGCTTGTGGCAATCACTCATGTGACTGGCCCTCTCCTCTACTGGAATAAAATTAGAAACATTATTTTTATACCGGGGGTCGAGGATTGCAATAATCCAGTAGTTGTTGCTCTTCAAGATTTTGACAATGCGTTTGTCAGATGAAAAGCACTCCAACATGTATTCAGCCATGTGTGCCAGAGTGTTACTTGGCATCACTTGGCTGCCCCCACCGGAATGGTCACTCTCCATTTCCTCCTCTTCCTCCTCCATTTCACCCCAACTGCGCTGCAACAATGGGACGCAATGAACTTCCTAGCTAGCCTCCTGTGTGACAATGAGATCTGCAACTTCGTCATCCTCCTCCTTCTCCTACTCCCTCAATATACGTTGTGAAGTGGAGTGTGCCCTGACTATTCTGCTGGGATGGTTGTGCTCCTATGCCCGACTTCTCAGCGTCCAATGCATTATCCCCGATGGCGATGAGGGATTCTCGCATCACACACAGGAGCGGAATTGTGACACTCACGAGTGCATCGTCACAGCTGACCCTCATGGTTGACTCCTCAAAGACACACAAGATCTCGCATAAGTCTGCCATCCATGGCCACTCAGGGTGCAGAAACTGCGGGAGCTAACTCTGAGGAACCCTTGGGTTTTGGAGATGGTTTTCCATCAAGGGTCTCTGCTGCTCACACACTCTGCTTAACATGTGGTACATCGAGTTCCATCGTGTGGGGATGTCGCACATCAGCCAGTGTTCTGGCAGATGTTGGTGTTGCTGGAGGCTTCGGAGGCTAGCAGCGGCTACTGTAGACTTGCGAAAGTGGGCGCACAAGCGCTGCACTTTCACCAGTAGCTCGGGTACATTTGGATAAGTTTTTAAAAAACGTTGCACCACTAAATTGAACACGTGGGCCAGGCATGGAATGTGTTGGAGGTTGGCAAGCTCCAGAGCCGCTACCAGGTTGCGGCCGTTATCACACACGACCATGTCTGGGCCCAGGTGCAGCAGCGAAAACCATGTTGCCGTCTCATCGAGGAGGGCATCCCTCACCTCGGAGGCAGTGTGCTGTCTGTCCCCCAAGTTGATGAGCCTGCTGACATCTCCCACGCCAGTGCTGCAGCGTTTTCATCAGGTAGCTGGGGTCGATGTGATGGCGGAGGCGGAGAAGGAGGGTGGTGGTTCAGAGCCCCTGCCAGGAATGTTGGGCGGGAAATGAGGTAGACCACCACAGACTGTGACCCGGTCGCAGCCTCAACTACATTCACCCAGTGTGCCGTCAGTGAAATGTAGCGTCCCTGTCCGCATGCACTTGTCAACGCGTCGGTGGTCAAGTGGACCTTTGTGCAAATTGCGGAACTTAGGGCCCGCCTGATGTTGCGTGACACATTCTGGTGCAAGGCGGGGACGGCACAGCAGGAGAAGTATGACGGCTAGGGATGGCATAGAGAGGTGCCATACTTGCCATCAGGTCACGGAAGGCCTGAGTTTCCACAAGCCGGAACGGCAACATCTCCTGGGCCAGGAGTTTGGAGATGTGCGCGTTTAAGGCTTGTGCATGGGAGTGGGTAGCGCTCTATTTTTGACTGCGCTCAAAAGTCTTGGAGATGGTGGGTTGCTGTTAAGAGGCGCATGAAGGTACAGGAGAAGGAACTAAGGCAGGAGAAGGAGCTGAGTCACGAAAAGGTGAGGATGACGGAGAAGCCTCCAAAGTGGTGGAGGCACATGTGGAGGTTTCCTGGCTGCTGGTCTGGACTGCAGCACCAGCACTGGCAACAGTGGGAGAGGCAGTGGCGGCAACACCGGACGACGGTTGTCCTGCGTTTGCTCTCTGCCACTAAGCCCAGTGCTTGCCTTCCAAATGACGGTGCATGGCAGTGGTTGTAAGGTTGCTCTTTTCAGAGCCCCTACTCATTTTCGAGTTGCAGAGTGTGCAAAACGCAGTACATTTGTCTGCCGCACATACATTAAAAAAATTTCACACCACCGAAGACCGTGGTCTCGATGTGGGAGTTTTTCTAGGCTGGCTGCAAGAGGGAACATTTTTGGCCCTGCTGGCTGTGGCCTGGCTTTGGTGAAGCAGCTGTTCTCTGCATCTGGACATGCCTCTACCTCTAGCCACCCTCTTTGGTGCTGCACTTCCCTCCACATCTACACTGCTCTTCTCGCTTGACATCCGCCCTGTCCAGGTTGGGTCAGTGTCCTTGTCGTCCACTACCTCCTCTTCCAATTCCTCTCTCGGCTCCTCCTCCTCCTTCTCTTGCACACTGCACATGGCAACAGGCTGCCCTGATGGCAACTGTGTCTTGTCATCGTCGTCACTGAGGGCTGATTGCTGGTTAACAACAACAACCGGAGATAACGGATGCTCCAGTGTTTGTGCATCAGGACACAGCAACTCATCTGTTACCTCTGGTGCTTCAGGACGTGGTGGGACAGAGAGAGGGACAGTGAATGGACCAGAAAACAGCTCCTGGGAGGTGGGAAAGGTGGGATTAGGTTGCTGGGAAGAATGGGCATGTTGTGAGGAAGGAGGACCAGACTGTTGGTTAGGAGGAGGAGTTGAGGTAGAGGCTGACTGGTGGAGAATGTGCTGGAAGCATTGTCCGCCAGCCATTGCAACACCTCTTCCTGGTGCTCGGGCCTGTTTAGGGTTGTACCCTGCACCCTACTTAATGTGGCCATCAAGCCGGAGACTGTGGGGAAGCGCAATGCTTGCTGCCACAGAGCAGTAGGCACAATAGACGCTGTTGGTTGAGCGCAACCTTGCATTTCCATGCCCCCGTCCTCGTCCCCTTGCACTAGCCTTACGCATTTTCTGATGTATACTAATGGCCTTTTTATGGTCTATACACCCCAGAGAAAATCTGTTTGTCACGTATATAGCAAGAAGTAACTTCTGTGGATCCCTGCTATTTTTTTTTTTTTTTGGGGGGACACCCCTAATAAAAGCTGTTTTTCACGTATATAGCAAGAAGTAACTGCTGTGGATTCCTGCTATTTTGTGGGGTACACCCCAGAGAAAAGCTGTTTGTCACATATATAGCAAGAAGTAACTGCTGTGGATTCCTGCTATTTTGTGGAGGACACGTAAGAGAAAAGCTGTTTGTCACGTATATAGCAAGAAGTAACTGCTGTGGATTCCTGCTATTTTGTGGAGGACACATAAGAGAAAAGCTGTTTGTCACGTATATAGCAAGAAGTAACTGCTGTGGATTCCTGCTATTTTGTGGAGGACACGTAAGAGAAAAGCTGTTTGTCACGTATATAGCAAGAAGTAACTGCTGTGGATTCCTGCTTTTTTGTGGGGGGACACCCCTAACAAAAGCTGGTGTGCACATATATAGCAACAAGTAACTGTTCTGTATCCCTGTGTTCCACTGTCCGTGGAAAGCTGGACTCCTGTCCCTGCAGTGTATAGCTCTGAGAAGAGCTGTTGTTGCTCTTCGGTTTTTCCCTGCCTATCTGAAGCTAATGCCTATCTAGTCCTCAGCAAATATGCTTATCTCCCTATCTCTGACCGCAAAAATGGCGAATATGGCGGTGGCCATTCTTATAAATGGGAGGTCACATGTTTTCGGCAGCCAATGGGTTTTTTCAATTTTTTTCACTGCCTCCGTTGTCGTAGTTCCTGTCCCACCTCCCCTGCACAGTTATTGGTGCAAAAAACACACCAGGGAAGGTGGGAAGGGATACACATTTTTACTGCGTATGCTGCCTGGTATTCAATTGGGAACGAATATCTTGAACGGCCTGATAATCGATCGAATACCTATTCGATCGAACGGTGTTCGCTCATCTCTAGTCAAGACTGATATGGCAAATGCAAGTTTTGATGCACCAACCCTTATGTTTTACTCTGAAACACTGCGGTATTTCACTGAAAATATAGTTTTACTAACATCTGAGATGGGGATTAATTGCCAGTTAAGCAGGGACAGAGAGGAGAGCAACCCAACAGACACTTTTCCTCAAGCCTGCTTCCTTTTCTATGAAATTCCACTGTGTCATTGCAGACTTAAAACAGAGTTTTTGTTACAAACAAAAATCCAAAATTGATACACACTCACCTAGTCAAATGAAGTTAAGTCATGACAAAACCTCAGTCCCTGTGGCACAGCAAAACAGTCCACAGATAGACAATCCCTGAAGCTCCAGGGCTGGCAAATACAGAACAATTGATTTTACAGATAAAGGTACAATAGAGTCTACTCACAGCACTAAAAGTAAGGCTAGGTTCACACTTGTTTCTTTTATCTCAGCATTTTCCTCCTATTTTGGCAGCTAACCCAGCGGACCCCTCTATAGTTTGTGGGGTCTGTGGGTTTACGAAGGTAAACACTTTAATAAGCAGATTAGATTTCCGTTTGGGGGTCCCGAAGCAGACACCCCCTCCTTCCCAAATAGAAATCCGAATGCAGGTGTAAACCTAGCGTAACTTCTGTCACAAAAAATGATCTTTAATATCAAGTTTTTATGTTAAACATATTTTTTTAAAGAACTTTTCAGGATATTATTTTAAATTTCCATGCCGCTATCTATATATAAAAGCGTACTAAATCCTACAACTTTTCTCTGGCCACTGATTCTACTAAATAGACTGATACTTGCCAATTCTGTAGGGGTTTTCTTTGCAGTCACCTCATTTGCATCATATATAGGATTTCAATAGAAGACAGAACCTCTTTAGATAACACCCATAGTGACCCATCATTACATCAATTATTGATAAATGCTGTCACAGTCTATCTCCCCCCCCACACACACACACATCCCCAAACAAAGCAGGTCTAGAAAACTCAACTATAGACCTCAATGTGTTGGTTCCAGTCTATTGCTGCTTATGGCCATGAGACTGCTGTAAAGAATATCAATAAATGCTATATAACAATAACAGAACAGAAGAAAAGCTAAGGCAAGATGGCAGCCCACATAACCATTTTGCAGACACTTATTTGCTGAATATTGTAGTAAGTAATTGACCAATCTACAGTATTATTATTACAGGAATAATGACAATCGGGGCTCAATGTATGTCTGAAATAAAAATATAAATAAAATACATTTCAATACCTTTCTATTTTTTATTTTATAAAAAAATAAATTGCATTGCTGTGTTGAATTTGCACACACCCAGATTTACCTAATGGGTGGAAACAGCAGGGCACAAGTAACCTCATGCTTATAAAGATGGCAGTTATGAGAACAACATAGAGTTAAGAGACCCTTTCTGAGACCCTTGTCAGTACTTGGGCAGAAACCAATAGTCTATATTGATGAATCCATTTCCAGTGGTAAGCGGCGGCCACACTAATTGGTATGTTGTCCACCATATTCTCATCAGGGTCCGTACAGACAGATTATGTGGTGTAGTTATAGCCATCCAGCTCTTCATTAGTATTACTTGTAGGACAGAAACCACGGTCAGGGATACAGACTAATTATTTGTAATGTACAATGTCTCCATTGTAATTGGATATTGCTCAAAATGCTGAAAACTCAATACTCAAAATTTATCAGTATGAATATATTCATGCAAGTATACCAAAAAGTATTGACAAAATGATTTGCAAGCGCTAGTTATATGATGTCAGGTTCTTTCTGACATTTCTTCCTCCCTTTGTATTACAATGATTCATTTACATAGTGCTTACACTATACACAATGCAATACAAGCAGTAAAAATAAAGCAGTCTTAATGCTACAGTAATCCCATAAACATGAACTGTTCAGTAAGAGACTGGAGCTAGACTGTAAAATTGCTAGTTAAACCATAGTACCTATGATTATTTCCTTTCATCTCGCAGTTATAATTACAATATAAAGGGCCGGCTACTAGAGCCTATTCACAATGTGCATCTCGTGGAGTCTGAATTACAAATGGCGTAATTAGGGTCACGTCACTCAATGAGACAATTCTGGGCTGTCACCGCGTAAAAGAGTATGGAATGCTAGAACGTAGAATTCATTTGTTTAGGAAAACAAAGGAACGCCTGGTTTAGCGGCAATTAAACCCAGAGACATATGGTCCAAAGACAGACAAGCACAGGGGTAGGATTAGAAACTGTGAGTTACAGCACTATCTACAAACTTAATGGTGTGATTAACAGTGGGATAGAATTTATTGTATTATTTCCCATTACTGTATTACATATAGGGATTATAATGCATCATGTACACAGGACATGTCATCTACCAATTGTGTTTTTAGGGCACATTTGTTTCCTTCCATTAACCTTGAATCTATCCTACAACTGTACTCCCGTGAAGACTGCCCTACACATAAGGTATTATTCTGGCACACAATAACTAATACGATACATGTTTTTTCACCACTAGAAGTTGTAGACATCTACACATTGATGTCTTTGTTTTATGATCATGTTGTATCCAGTTCAGTATATAGTTACTTACATCTGTCCCTGCTAAGAGTGGGATTTACAGTCTAATCTCCCTTGCTGATACACATACATTTGGGTCAATTGCATAAAAAGTTATTTAACATCTGATTGTGCAGAGGAAAATGGAAAACTAATAAACATGGCATTACATAGATAAAAAGTTTCACGTTGATTTCTCTTGACATCCCAATGTCTGCGCTTACAGTTCCAGTGGAAATGGTGTGTTATTGTATCTGTTAATTCCATTTGCTTGTACACTAGTTTATCTTATTTATCCCTCAATTTACGGAAATCAAGTTATATTTGTCCGGTATTGCTGAGAAGTATGTGTTGACTGTTAGTAATGTATATGATGATGAGAATTGACTGTGCGTAAGCAACCCTTTCAGTGGTTGGAGCAAGGCTTTTTACCATGGGAACTGTGAAGCCACTCTACCCCAGGAGATGGTTATAGCAGTAGTACATGATGGATTCATAATAGGATGACATAATTCTTAGCACAAAATAACATTAAGGAAATTAGGTTCTTGTTTGGAAAGTTGATGTGCTAACCTTACACGATTCATTTCAACAAATAATTGTGAGGTTCAGTCCTCCGTTTCATTTCAGATCAAAGAGTCATGATGTCTGTGTGCCCTATGTGACCACTGAGGCCCCATCATAAGCCTCAGAGGTGATCCAAGGGCAGGTGACATCAGCCATAGGCTGTAAGAGACCTGTAGAGGCCATTGGGGGACTACAAGGATGCCCAGGAGAAGTGAAGCTAGTTTAGGATAACTCATTATTTTTACTCACCTCCCCTGGGCCCCCACTATGGAGATCATATATAATAGTGTTTTGTGGGTGACAAACCACAAAACTTTCAGTTCTGGATAAAGCCTGAGACTTTTGGAAAATTCAGCTCGAATCCAGTTTTATCTGAATCGATTTGCTTATCCTTAATACAGAGTTATTTGAATGTGCCAACAAAAGGGATTTTTTCAGGGGCAATTTGGCTCATGCCTTATGGGTTTTTATTTTTACCTTATTCTGAAATAATTAGGAGAACAAGGTTCCAAAAGTACGCTTATACCCCTTTACTTCACATCCTCTCCCATCCTTTGGATAAACTACCTATTCTAATTCCATTGGATTTGCTCACGTTTCTGCTAATATTATATTAGTGGAGAATAAACTAAACCTGTGAGATATTTCTACTGCCAGGTGGAGGTCCAGTGACCAGACATAAGATGGGGGGATCCACTACAAATAATATCGGTTGTTGGCTTGAAGGGAAACAGTGGGTTGAAATTGAGTGTGCTTAGTATCGTCAATTTTGTACTACAAAAATTTCAATAAATATTATTTGATCAAAATAATAATCTCAGTCTAAGATCTGCACGCAGGGAATGGTTCTGCTTTACTTACTATTGGATAAATCCTGTGAGCTTAGGAAGTAAATGCAAGTGTCATATAGATAAGACGTAGAAATTAAATTCTTTTTACTATAAACTGACCTGGTCTCGGGTCCTGTTGGCCGGGTCTAGGAAACTCTGTAATAAAACACAGACGTATATCATTTATACAAAAGTTCAGTGGTGCTATGGTCTTTGTATATGAACAATTTATGAACAATGACAGTAGCATCTTGTAGATATAGGTACATGAAAGTGAGTGAAATAGGGATGGCACATAACATATATATATATATATATATATATATATATATATATATGGCAGAAAACAAGTCCTTAAATATTTCTTTTATTTTTTGGCCTATCTTACACGTCACTACTTCTGACAATACAATCTTTCTGACCTAACTTGACGTAAATAATATCTATTTAATACCAAACAAAGGTAACGGTAAGTAGGGCCTATATTGCTTATGTTTTTGTCTTGAGATATTACAATGCAGCAAGTTATCAGATTCAAGGTAAAAAAGCCTCCATCTGTATATACTGTATATAGTATTGTAGAACATGTAACATAATGAAAAGGTTCTGAATACACCAGAAATGGGGGAAGTTTCTCCTTAAAGGTCAATGATGTCTACAAAGAAGTAAACGACTTATGTATTGAGAATGCTAAGAACGCACACTTCTCACCCC
This sequence comes from Leptodactylus fuscus, assembly GCF_031893055.1. Lineage (NCBI taxonomy): Eukaryota > Metazoa > Chordata > Amphibia > Anura > Leptodactylidae > Leptodactylus > Leptodactylus fuscus. Next base: position 249,130,760 of record NC_134265.1, read on the forward strand.
ACTGCAGAACAAAGTAACTAGATGGGAGCTGGTTTTATCCACCCACACATGGCTATACATTTCCTTTCACTTACTGCAAACATTTGTACAATCTCGATATACAATAAGGCAGTGGGAGATAGACACAGTACATGTCATTCTCTTTGGGTTGAAGCACGTTGCGAGTGACCTGTAGATATTTCCTTGTGTGCAATGAGCCAATGCTAGTTATGCCACTGTAAATGAAATCAGTAATGAAGCTTTCTAAAGTGTCAATCAGTAGATGCTTTCAAGAAAACCAAATGCAGAAAGTTGCGTGGAATAGAAATATGCGTAACCAGCTAAGGCTTTGGAGTCGTTTTTCATGAGCGAGTGATGATAAGTTAGATCTTTGAGACTCCTGTCTTGGAGGCCTTTAATTGCACAAAAACACTAGGGGGTTGACAATTGACATCAAAGTTATGAAGTAAACTCTTCATTCTTTTGTAAACTTCAGTGAGAGCCGGAGTATAATCTTACAAAGATAGAACAGACTGCAAAGTAACGGCAAACTCCACATACTACTAGAAAGGCCTTCTCACTTGTGCAGGGAGATCATGCTGAGGACAAACTGCTTGAGAATTTATTGGTCCTGTCGTGATAAGTAGGTCACATCCAATAAAGAGCAAACTCTTCAGTAAAATTAGACGCATTAAGGAACTTCTACTATGTTGTATGGGAGCCGCACATGACTGTTAGTGAATCCAAATACTCTTAACAGATCCTTCACACACTTATTTGTGCTTGTAAAAAAATTCCAAGTTCACAGAGTTTTAGCCAGTTTTAGTTGCTTTTTTTCACAAGCAATTTTGGTGACATTTATAAATGTAATGTATTTTATCAAGTTCTATAGAGAAGCCTATGGGAAGAAAATGGCAACGAGGAACATCATAACCAGAGCAAAAAGACCAAAAATGGAACAAAAATGGCAAGATCAAAATCGCTGCATATGTAGTTTAAAAAAAAAAAAAAAAAATACTGCAAAACACTGTAAGGGTGCATTCACACTGAGCATATGCTCAGCTCATTCTGAACATAAAACACATTCAGAATGAGCGCGCACAAAGTAGATCCCATTCATTTCTATGGGAGCCGGCATACGTGCGCTCCCCATTGAAATGAATGGGAGGCTTTTTCCCCTATTGCTTTCAATGTGATACGCACATATCACATTGAAAGCAATAGGGAAAAAGCAGCCCATTCATTTCAATGGGGAGCGCACGTATGCCGGCTCCCATAGAAATGAATGGGATCTGCTTTGTACACGCTCATTCTGAACGTGTTTTACGTTCAGAAAGAGCTTAGCGTATACTCAGTGTGAATGCACCCTAAGGGCGGGTTCACACCTGGGCCCATGTCCGCTTTAGGCAATCCTGCTGGGTTTCCGTCTTCTGCCCCGAGAAACTAGACAGGGACGGAAACCCGACAGCCAGTTCTCAAACCTGAGCGCTCGTAACATTTTGTACATGTCCGCCGTGAACCTGTTTTTTTTTTTTAACTGGACACAAAGTGCTGCATGTCCGACTTTTTGTCTGGTTAAAAAAAAAAATGGTTTGGAATTGGCAAAAATCCAAGTGGAATTGGAAAATTTCCTGAAGCAGATTTTTTCCTCGCCAAATTCCTCATCAAAAAAACTCTTTGTGAATGGACCCTAAGGGCTAGTTCACACGTAAAAACCTCCTGGCTTATTTTGCTCCTGAAAAAAAACGCTTCCTAATTAGGAAGCTTTTTTTTTACATTGCCAAGCTTTTTTTGGAGCTTTTTTTGTAAAAACCGCTTCCAAAAAAAGCCAGGCTGTTTTCCCCTCCCATATGAGTGAATGGGTTGAAAAAACCGCTAGCGTTTTTTTTTCCGCGCGTTTTTTTGCAAAAAACCGCGTCGCTTATTTTTGCAAAAAAATGCGCGGAAAAAAACGCACGGTTTTTACCTCCCATTCACTTCTATTGCTTCAGGCGGAAAACGCCTGAAGAAAGGTCATGTCGCTTCTTTTTTCTGCTAGCTGAAAAATAACTAGCAGAAAAAAAAAGCTAGTGGAAAAAAAAAGCTAGCGGAAAAAAAAAGCTAGCTGTTCACATAGGGCTCCATTGTAAAGGGGCTGATTTTGAAGCGAAATCCGCTGTCAAAAAACTCCCCTTTGCCCACGTGTGAACTAGCCCTAAGGCTGATTCCCCAAGTGCAAAAAAGGGGAAGTAATCAAAGCTCTGTTTCTGGGAAAGCTGGGTGACTTCCCACATAGTAGCCATTACATTTGGTGGTGGGGTCATATCACTGCATATTTATGCATAGTTTCAGGAGACGCTATGTACATACACATGTGAATGTTGGGATGGCAGCCATGTTGGCCATTGTCACCTTCTCAGAAACAGAAGAATAACCTGAGTATTTTAATTTGACATTTTTAGAACTGAAGACAATTGCAGTATTTACAGGTGATATTTTGAGATATCCAATACCGTCTGTGACCACAGAAGACAGGTTCATTGCACTTCTATGAAAAGGGACTTAATACTGTATGATTCTATGAGTTTATGTTATCAGCCTCGTTCTATAAAACACCCTGTGCTGTAAAAAGGGAAGTGTGTGGGCTGCTTTACAGTAAAATAGACATGGTGTTCAGCTGACTTCAGAATTGGCTTTAGATTCTCTATTCTAGACATACACTATTTAACGTGCTATTCACATTACCTGGTTGTATGGCCATATATACAGCTATATAATACACAACGTTGAATAAACTGTACGGTTTAATCACATACATACATTGAACAAAGGGATTAACTGAGGAGTTAGAGCAGATTCTCTATCAGTAAGGATGGAATTAGCAAAAAGGGTTAGTTGTTCCTATGGGAGATACGGACCTGTATCCCCTATCTAACACTATTGATTGACTAGGACAGTGGCAGTAGTTAGGATACTTTTCTAGTGACAGAGACGTTAATGATTTACTGATTAATTTGAGGAAAACTTAGCCTCACATCCTGCAATTCTTTGTAATGTGAATGATGCCACTTCTGACCTTGTCAAATTAGCAGAAGCCTTAAACTGTATGGAAGCAGCTGCCTGCTAAATATTGATGAGCGCTGCCTGCGAGAGTAGTATACCCAAAACTATAGCATAAGACAACAGATATAGAAACAATCACTAATGCAGAGATAGGTCGCAAGACACTGGGGTCACTATTATTACATTTTTATTACAGAAATAAATCTCAGACCTTATAATGATTCATTTATATGGTATTAAGACTGTCAGCTCTGTACATAGAATATACACATTGAATATGGATTTATAAACGCTCATGGATCTGTGCACGTAAGCAGATTGCTAGTTTTTTCATGCAGGTTTTTGAGCCAAAGCGAGGAGTAGATTCAAAGGAATCAAGAAAAAAAATAAGGAAGGAAGGACTTGTACTTCTCATTCCAGCTGGATCCACCTACTGCATGGATTTGGCTCAAAATTACAGTGCTGTTTTACAAAAATAAAAACTGTATGTGAAAGCATCCTAAGACTAAGGTCCCTTGTTGCAAACACGCGGAAACGCTGCGGCAAAAAATCGCTACATATTACAGTATCTGCAAGGTGGCTAATCCCACCCATTAGTTGCATTTATGTCCATCGCAGCATGTCAATTATATCTACGGAGATGCCAGCATTTTCTGTATAGGCATAAGAGGAACAGAAAGGTTGCAAAGGTAAACTCTTCAGACTTTATGTAAAAGCACTGCATAAAAAAACGTGATGCGTTCCCCCAATGGTCTTTTCTGCATGGCTTTCTAGCTGTGGCTCGCTACAAAGAGCCTTAGCCTAAGGCTGACGTCTCACTTTGCAGAAACACAGATGCAGATTTTGCTGCTTTTTTTTTTATATCCAAAGCCAGGAGTGGATTTAATAAAAGGTAGAATCGCAAATACTTCCCACATATTTACCATTCTTGGCTTTTGGTCAAACCATGGCAAAATCTGAAACAAAAAAGCTACATGTCGAAGACTTGTCAACCAAGTTGGAATGACCAAAAAAAAGCTACGTTTCCGTAATGTGGGCCCTCAGCCTAAGAAAGAGTCTAAGCAAATTTAAAGTGTCTATACATATACATCAGATTTTTTAGCTGTCTAATACACCTTAAATCAAGCATTTTAATGGTGTAATAGTCAAAGATCATTTTCCCCCCCTTTTAGTCTCTTTCCTATTTCAGTTTGTCATAAACATTGCAGCCAACAGTTTTCCATTATGTAATAAAGCAAGGTCATTTGTAGTTGGAAGTAAAATGAAATACCCATTCCGTCTACACATTGCTGTAACATATTTCAAAATGTACAGACATTACACAAATATCTGTAGTGTCACTTTTTCCCAAACGTTCACTGCTGAACATAAGCCAGACTATAAGTAGCGCTTATATTCCCATATTTCATATGTATTATCTACAGATTGCTCTTCTGCAGTTTCTGTATTGTTACATTTATTCCAAACATCTGTTTTACTGGATCTTTGAACTAATCTTTTTTGCATGATCCAAGAATATTTAGCACAATTTGGATTTTAAAACCCATTTTTTAAAATACTCCATTAGGCAATTTTGATCAGTATTTGCGTAGGTCTCCCCCTAGATGAAGGAGGGACCCATATTTTCTTTAGGGCTACACGTACACATTTCTGGTAGGTTCCTTGTAAATATAGCCATAGTTTACAAGATCCCGAATACCGTCCACAGTGGTGCTGTATAATTTGGAATGGACTCGCATGGAACAGTCGGCAAATATAATTACTGAGATGAGCGAACACTAAAATGTCCGAGGTTCGAAATCCGATTCGAACAGCCGCACACTGTTCGACTGTTCGAACGGATTTTGAACCCCATTATAGTTTATGGGGGGAAATGCTTGTTTCAGGGGTACGCAAAATTCGATAAAATTATACTTACCAAGTCCACAAGTGGCGGTCGGGCTGGATTCTCCTTGAAGTCTTCTCCCGGCGCAGCATCCCCGCGTCTTCTTCCAGCTGGAATTCACTCTGCCTAGGCATCGGGGCCTAGGCAGAGCCGACTGCACATGTGCGGTCATGCACAGACATGCGCAGTCAGCTCTGCCCGGCCCGACGCCTGAGCAGAGCCGACTGCGCATACGAGGGCATGCCCGCGCATGCGCAGTCGGCTCTGCCTAGGCTGGATGCCTAGGCAGAATGAATTCCAGCCGGAAGACGCCGCAGGGACGCTGCACGGAGAAGACTTCTAAAGGAAAGAGAAGAACCAGCGTTGATTGGCAATGTATAGCATTCTGCCAATTAACGCTGGTTCTGCATCAAACCTTAAACTTCGAACAGCTAATAGTGTTCGATCAAGTACGAGTATTTTGAATACCGTAGTATTCGATCGAACACCTACTCGATCGAACACTACTCGCTCATCTCTAACAATTACATTAGTAAATTGCTATTCCAGTAATTCATTAAATTATTCTTAAAAACAAGCTCTAAGTTTGAGTCACAGTTGAAATCTATTCATAGACAAAAACCTCAATGATATGCCTCCATAAATGTGGCAATACTGTTAGCACTAAAGAAAGAATTTGCCTTTTTGTTACTTTATTTCTTTTAGAGGAAGGGCACATAACTCATGTTACACCACGATCGAAAGAAAACAGTCTCTCATTTACAAACTGCTTATAAAATTAAACACAGCCTGAACGTTAGCATTTAGATCTTTACTCAGGGCATAAATGTACTACAGACGGCTGATTTAGAGCAAAAAAAATGCAGTAAACATGGATTTATGCAGTATTTGTACATTAAACTCAATTTAGCCATATAAATATTTTCTTTCCCTACATATTTATATGTTTACTAGGACTTGTAATATGGTTGCGCTGACTTTGAAAACTGAACCAGTCATGACATCTGGGACTGATTAGAAACCCTACTTTTCCTCCATTTAATAATCCAGCTATATTCTTTGAGCAGACAATACAAATAATGGAAGAACCTCCACACTAGGTGCACACATTAAACTGTATCGTGAATACAGGACAGTCCTTGTGTGGTATTGTATAGAACCACAGAGTCACAGGCACTCTGGGTGCCATCAGTTGTGACCTCATGAGGCACAGTATTGAACTCAATATTGTTTGAATCCTGAGATCTGCACAGTCTAGCAGTGTCCAAGAATGGTAAAGGTAACTGAGCTAATAGCTGTCATACAATAGCTAGATGGCTTCACTTCTGGTGGTAAAATCAACACATTTGATATCTACTTTCCACATCAATTTTTGGGATAGAGTCAGGTGGCACCCATACACATTTACAGTCCTATGAAAAAGTTTGGGCACCCCTATTAATCTTAATCATTTTTAGTTCTAAATATTTTGGTGTTTGCAACAGCCATTTCAGTTTGATATATCTAATAACTGATGGACACAGTAATATTTCAGGATTGAAATGAGGTTTATTGTACTAACAGAAAATGTGCAATATGCATTAAACCAAAATTTGACCAGTGCAAAAATATGAGCACCTCAACAGAAAAGTGACATTAATATTTAGTACATCCTCCTTTTGCAAAGATAACAGCCTCTAGTCACTTCCTGTAGCTTTTAATCAGTTCCTGGATCCTGGATGAAGGTATTTTGGACCATTTCTTTCTACAAAACAATTCAAGTTCAGTTAAGTTTGATGGTCGCCGAACATGGACAGCCCGCTCTCAAATGATCTGAAAACAAAGATTGTTCAACATAGTTGTTCAGGGGAAGGATACAAAACGTTGTCTCAGAGATTTAACCTGTCAGTTTCCACTGTGAGGAACATAGTAAGGAAATGGAAGACCACAGGGACAGTTCTTGTTAAGCCCAGAAGTGGCAGGCCAAGAAAAATATCAGAAAGGCAGAGAAGAAGAATGGTGAGAACAGTCAAGGACAATCCACAGACCACCTCCAAAGAGCTGCAGCATCATCTTGCTGCAGATGGTGTCACTGTGCATCGGTCAACTATACAGCGCACTTTGCACAAATAGAAGCTGTATGGGAGAGTGATGAGAAAGAAGCCGTTTCTGCACGTACGCCACAAATAGAGTTGCCTGAGGTATGAAAAAGCACATTTGGACAAGGCAGCTTCATTTTGGAAACAAAAATTGAGTTGTTTGGTTATAAAAAAAAGGCGTTATGCATGGCATCCAAAAAGAAACAGCATTCCAAGAAAAACACATGCTACCCACTGTAAAATTTGGTGGAGGTTCCATCATGCTTTGGGGCTGTGTGGCCAATGCCGGCACCGGGAATCTTGTTAAAGTTGAGGGTCGCATGGATTCCACTCAGTATCAGCAGATTCTTGAGAATAATGTTCAAGAATCAGTGACGAAGTTGAAGTTACGCCGGGGATGGATATTTCAGCAAGACAATGATCCAAAACACCACTCCAAATCCTCAGGTATTCATGCAGAGGAACAATTACAATGTTCTGGAATGGCCATCCCAGTCCCCAGACCTGAATATCATTGAACATCTGTGGGATGATTTGAAGCGGGCTGTCCATGCTCGGCGACCATCAAACTTAACTGAACTTGAATTGTTTGTCCAAAATACCTTTATCCAGGATCCAGGAACTGATTAAAAGCTACAGGAAGCGACTAGAGGCTGTTATCTTTGCAAAAGGAGGATCTACTAAATATTAATGTCACTTTTCTGTTGAGGTGCCCATACTTTTGCACCGGTCAAATTTTGGTTTAATGCATATTGCGCATTTTCTGTTAGTACAATAAACCTCATTTCAATCCTGAAATATTACTGTGTCCATCAGTTATTAGATATATCAAACTGAAATGGCTGTTGCAAATACCAAAATATTTAGAACTAAAAATGATTAAGATTAATAGGGGTGCCCAAACTTTTTCATAGGACTGTATATGATTCATTTTGCTCACTTGTATAGTGGCAACATACACTGTCTACCAATAAGTATTTGGACACCCATGCAAATGAAGATATCTGTGGTCGTGATGTATGTTATGCCTTCCACTGTTAAAAAGGAAACAGGATTGGCATTAGTGTATTGGCATTAGTTGCATGCAAGATGCCACAAAGTGCAGAGTTGTCCATAAGGGACATAAGGGACATAGCAAGTGAACTAAATTATGCAAAATTGAAAGTGACCTATGTGATTAGGAAGTGGAAGGTGAACGGTGATTGTCGGAATGTGCCCCGACTCGGCAGACCCTCAAAACTGGGAGATAGAGACCGACGAGTGCTGGCCAGAGAAACCACACCCAACCGATGGCTCACATACACCAGGAGTTTCAGCAGGCATCTGGGAGTATTGTGTTGATCAATACCATCCGTAAGGAAGTATCTGCTGGGGTCTACCAACTATTCAATATGAATAAATGCTGTTTTTCTATTTTACCACAGGTGTCCAAATACTTATTGGTAGGCAGTGCATTAAACTCATGAGCTTTATCTAACTTTTCCTTTATGTGCATGGGAACCTTTAGACCATGCTCACAAAGAACAAATTTACAGCTATTGATTTTTTCCCCAGGTATCACTGGACTGATATGGGCATTGTCATTTCAACACACTTTACATAACTACAATATTATGTATATATTACAGTAATATGTATTCATGAGAAATCTCTTTTTCTGCTCTTCTAAGGCCTGGTTCATATCTGTGTTCGGGATTCCATTCAGGAAGTCTTGGGGACACCTCGAACGGAATACTGAACGCATTAAAAAGCGGTGAGCAATGAAAGCAGTTTCCCGTGCCGTGTTCGCACGAATCATGTGGAGAGAAAAGTGCTGCTTGAAATACTTTTCTCTCCGCATGACTTGGACACTGCACGGAAAAAAGATAGTCTTAGTCTAATGCAAAAGCTGAATGAAAACTTTGTACCACACCCAAAGCACACCAAAAGCTATGAAATCACCCAACATTGTCATATAAATACTGTTTGTAGTTAGTCAATTGTTTTCGGTATTCATTCACTACACATGGTTGCTGTACGGTAAAAATCTAATTAAAATAAAATTAAACTAAAATAATAAAAGACCAAAAAACCTCATCCCTTGTGGACCTGACAGTACTACGAATACCCTGTTTCCCCAAAAATAAGACAACCCCCCCTTCACCTTCTGGATCACATACAACCGGCAGTCATGCCGGCACTCCGCTAATTGTTCCCCGCTTCGTTTGCCGATTGTTCCCCGCTCCAGCCGCTGCATAAAACATCCCCCGAAAATAAGAAAGGTCATATATTTCGTTAGCTAATTAATTATAAGAACATGTCTTATTTTCGGGGAAACAGGGTAGTGAGTACTGTTTGCTTGCAGTTTCGATCCAGCCAAGGACACAGTAATAGCGAATTTACATGATGAGACCTAATTGGGACATTCAATGATGTCGTTGTGGAATATGGTGGCACTATGTAAGTAAAGATCAAATGAATCACATACACAACACCATGATACCAGTTATGTGTAATTTCTGTTTGGCCCCTTCACACCACGTATAATATCAAGTCTAGCATGAATATCGAACTTGTAATCCTCAATATTACAACTGGTTGTTATACTGTTTCTTTCTTTGATTCTTGGTCAGGTGGCACAATATGTTGTTAAATATGGGTATCATTTACCCCATCAATATTTTCTGATATATTTACTTTTTGCATAGTAGGATGATTGGAATATAAACCACATTATTGTTACATGACATTATTGTTACATGACATGACGTGAACCTTGCAGCATAAACTATGCAAATGGAGCGAAGCGGAACAGATGTACATAGCTCACTGTCTGCCATCAAACACAATAGAGAGACCAAAACATGTAGTGTATACAACCTAGTGCAAGAAACTCAGCAAAATTAGATTTTCTGTGGTAATCTGTTTACAAGCAGCAGTTGGGGATTAGGCAGATTAAAGTCGCAGAATTCAGGCCCATTAGATATGCTAAATGGTGTCTGTCACTTTATTTGGTTAAATTCCAGTAATGACTGGGAGAACAGGGAGAATTATCATCTGATTGAATTGTAAGACCTGTTTCCTCACATTATAATTCAGTTTTACCAATGGGAGGGGGAATATCAATTATTTCATAGAAGCCAAAACGAAAATGAATCAGAAAGTCAACAAGTAATGGGTACGTATAATGGAAAGGATAAAGGCATATTCAGACATTTGTTATTTACTGTTGTGTGGTGTCCATGTTCTCCACAGATTTTATGGACGTGTTTCGAACTACAAATTTTTTTTTAAGCCAAATTAAAATAATTGTTAATATCTTGGATCTGTAAAAAACAGCACATGCGAGGCATGTTAATGGCCACATTTGGTCCACAAAATGGTGCAGAATACAGTATTTAATGTCTTTACTTTTTCCCCCTTAAGCATCTGCATACACCCATCAACATCGGAGTGCCATCATGGAGCAGTGCGCCATCTGCCAAGAAGACATACCCTGTTTCCCCAAAAATAAGACATGTTCTTATAATTAATTAGCTAACGAAATATATGACCTTTCTTATTTTCGGGGGATGTTTTATGCAGTGGCTGGAGCGGGGAACAATCGGCAAACGAAGCGGGGAACAATTAGCGGAGTGCCGGCATGACTGCCGGTTGTATGTGATCCAGAAGGTGAAGGGGGGGGTGTCTTATTTTCGGGGAAACAGGGTACATATAATGAACTCCTGAAAAATCCATAGATGAAACCAAGTTTTGTTAAGTTTGCAAGTAGCTCAGTTTTTCCTGTAAGATTCAGTGATGTGCCACAGATTCCCGAGAAATGTATTCCATTTGGCCATACTGTTAGGCCAAAACTCCATGTAGCATGCCGCAGTATGCAAATCACTGCGGGAAAAACTGTGGTGGCAATGCATCGTGAACCTTCCCACAGCACTTTCCACAGAAAATTCACAGAGGTTTCCTCTGCAGACTTTCTGCTTCAATTATATCTATAGGGAAACTACCGGAGTTTCAGTAGATATAATTGACATACTGCGATTTCCAAAAACGCAACCATATCTACTAGTGTGATTTCAGCCTCATTCAAATTATAAGAAGTAATAGTAGTAGTAGTAGTAGTAGTAGTAGCAGTAGTTAGTAGTAGTAGTAGAAAAATAAGTAGAAAGTCTATGATCCACAGATTACATAGTCACTCCTGGAAAATTCTGAGAAAGTCTATTTGAGCAAAGGGCACAGGACTCAACCGATCAATTCTTTGTTCTTCCAATCTGTTAGTACAGTTTAACTTTGCAACTAAACCTCTGTTCCTTGTCTGAAGACTTGGTTTCCTTTCAATTACATTTTTATGGACTTCTTTCTTTTAATGTGTTTCTAATTTCTCATTCCCATTATACTGAATCTATATGCTGTTCTAAAATGGTGTACTGAAATAAGTTATGCCCTCAGAAATTGTGTTATACCATGCCTGACGAAGAGACCTAGTAGTCTGGAAAGCTTGCAATCTGTCATCATTTTTGTTAGCCATTAAAAAAGGTATCAACTACTGAGGACTCTCAGTCTTTACAAGTAGAGATGAGCGAGCAGTACTCGATCGAGTAGGTATTCGAATTTGAAATACTCGTACTCGATCGAGTACCACTCGTTATTCGAATGTAAAAGTTTGATGCAGAACCAGCATTGATTGGCCGAATGCTATACAGTCGGCCAATCAACACTGGTTCTTCTCCTACCTTTAGAAGTCTTCTCCATGCAGCTTCCCCGCGGCGTCTTCCGGCTCTTCATTCACTCTGACAGGCATCGGGCCTGGGCAGAGCCGACTGCGCATTTCCACTTGTAGTGCGGGCATACGCAGTCGGCTCTGCCCAGGCTCGATGCCTGGCAGAGTGAATTCAGAGCCGGAAGACGCGGCGGGGACGCTGCAAGGAGAAAACTGCTCAGAGGATCCAGCCCGACTCTCACTCGTGGACTTGGTAAGTGTAATTTGATCAAACGTTGCCTACCCCTGAAACGAGCATTTTCCCCCATAGACTATAATAGGGTTCAATATTTGCTCATCTCTATTTACAAGTTATAGTAAGTCTGTTTCCCTACAAGTGTGTACACTATAGTACTGCCAATGTTACATTTATATAATGTTTAGCAATAGCATACCTGGGGGAAACGCATGCTCGAAATGCTGGGTTTGTCTAGTGGGCACCAATGGGAAGCAGAAGAGTCCGTGATAAATACTCAAGTACAATAATTTTTTATTTTTTTTAAGTATTTATCTGTTTTAATATTTTTTTACCACCATTATCATGAATATGATGAGACAAGTTGGGGATTTGGGAATCAATTTGCAGATATGCCGCATGTTCCTCTGAAAACTAATTGGAAAGGTTAAGCAATATGGCTGATGTTTAATTATTAATTATTGGAGAAGGGGTAGCATCTGCTGGTAAGACTTTGTTTGTTTTTCCAAACCATTATTTCCATAGGGGCTGAGCGATTTACTGCAAGATGTGCAACTTTTGCATGTATGATTAAGAAATAAGCCCATATGACAATTGAGACTGTGAAAACAAAACTTCAAAAAAAGGGCAAACAATCTTATCATGACATTTTGTTTACACTTCTAAAATAAATTTTGAGAACTGGTTTTAGAAAGCAAACACTAAAATTAAATTATACATCCCAGAAGATGGCTTCTCACTAGCTCGCAAAGCATCCCTTGCATCAATTTCATATAAATTTTATAGAAGGATTAAACTGACATTTTAATATTTTGCTGTCATCTACTTATTTAAGGTCATAAGAGTTGGAAAAAATGGCTAACAAGTTTTACAATTTATTGGAATTTTTTTGCAATGAGCGATGATGAAACCAATAACCTCCTCTGTGACTTTTTTGAGTGGTGAAAAACTTTGCTTGCATATGATTACTGCAATCCCCATTAGGTAAATGGGATGGTCACAAATATTTCAGCAACAAATCTGTACGGACATACCCTTATACTGTTCATTGGCTTGTATTAGGACAAACACCTTACAATGAATCACTGTGCATGTAAAGGGCCATTATAAGCTTCCTATATCTCATCTGATCCACCATTTTGTTTGAGCATCTAGGGGCTAGTGGCCACTTGTAGTAAGCCCCCTTTACCCTGTAATTGGAATCCATATATGACTATATCAATTGGTTTGACCCAATTTGTTGGGGTGTGTGATGGGCCTGCCTATCATATTTCATGCTATTGCCTTTTTTGTCCCCATTAACTCTAAAAATCAATAAAGAGAGATTAGAAATAATTGGTCATTACTAACTAACATAAAACCATGCATGATATACAGGAGGAACATGAGAATGCTTTGAAATTCTTGGTGGGAGGATAGCTCTGTTGGGCCCTACTTGTCTTCTTTATCAAAGGGGTCCCATTCTTAACAGACTCTGCATCACTAGGAAAAATAATGAAAAATATCATCTTTACTTTTAAGTTGGCAATGCACCTTAGATAGTGGTGTTCTGAATGCTCATTTGGCTCACTGATCCAGCCATTTACATGCATAAGGGGCTTGGGTGACTGTACATGTATTCACAATAAGAGAAGAGAAAGAAGTTGCAGCAAAAACATCTGATGGTAGCTTATTTCCGCTGAATCCCCCCGCCCCATAAAAACTGGACATATGGAAATCCAAATGTACTATTCTTTCCCTAACATGTGACATTAGGGGAGAGTTAGGACTCAAGCCAGTCCTCGTGGTAATGGTGGGTTTTTCTAACATTCACTGAATATATTTAACCATCTTCACATGGGTTGAAAATGCAGAGGTTGAAAAAAATCCAGCAGGCATCTGGAGAAGCGTCTTAGTTTTGTGATGAGGATCCTCTGTTTTCTAAGTCTGCCGCTAATCCTCATAAACATAGCGCAGTTGCTCATGACCTGCCATTGATTTTATTCTAACCAAGAAGTCTTTCAATAATTGTTGAGGGCATAACAACTGGGAAATGTAAGATCTAACTACGAGTATATCTGCACTGGGTGCTTAAACGTAACTTAAAAATGCTAAATTGCAACCAGTTTCCCAGCTCCTTTCGCTGAGTGTGCTTTGAACAGTCTCAGGCCCAGGATCAGCCAAATTCTTGATAAAATTAAGAACACAAGGGACAGAATAATCATGAATGGGGGTTGATTTTAATTAAATAAAGAACAAGGACAGTCCTTCTAGGGGTTCCCATTACAATAAACCTCAAGGTGCATGACATATGGACTATGCAATATATCAAAAGTCACTCAATTTTACATGCTTGCCAAGAAGCATTGAGAAATCAGCCTAATCAGTCACAGTCATCATGTATTGCCCTGAGCCACATTGTGGAGTCTTTGAGGAGCAATGTAAATTCACTTGATCTCCACATTACTTGAACAACGATATTTGTGATTTTAGTTTTACCCTTTAGTGATTAGTTTTGACGGCATGAGATCTGAGCAGAGTGTACTGGGATAAGCTTTTGAGTGGGATATTTTCTGACAAAATGATTGCAATTTAATATAAAGTGATCTTTTATTGTGAAGAAGCAAACTTCGGAGAAATGTACAGTGCTTTTGCATTTGTTTTCACATTCCCTGCAGAGAACAGCTTTTTCCTTTCTCAATACCTTTCATGAATCCTATTTAAATGCGGTTTTCTGAAAAGTAAGATATGGGTCAGGATCAGTCTACAGTCACATTTTATGCAAGTCCCTGTTCTATGTTTTTATCTAAAAGGGGAAGGAATTACAATAGGGCATGTGAGTGTCACGGGAGGGAAGCAGGAGAAGTTTAAATTGCCTTCTGAAGTAAATGGGCACAGGAATTGGCACAGGCTAGGGGCATTGGAGGATCAGATGGACAGAAGATGAGCAGCTATTACTGTATTCAGGATAGGCTTAAGAAGAGAAACTTTGGTGAGGAGAAAACTGATTAGGTAGGGTTCACAGTACTGTCGAATTCTGTTATGAAGGTGTCCATTAAAACCCCCCAAAAATGGACACCTATCATAACAGACATTAACGGGCACTTAGGGTGGGTTCACCGGTCTCCATGAGCGCCTGTGAGCATTTTGTGGTCTCCGCAGCGAAACGTTTTTTTTTTTTTCAACTGGACACAAAGTCCTGCATGTCCGACTTTGTGTCCGATTACAAAAATGGTTGCGATGTGGAGAGGAAGAGGACGCTCATGGGTGGACACTTTGCAAACCCATTCAAATGAATGGGTTTGAAAAATGACTGCCGGTTTCCATCTCCTGTCCAGTTTCTCGGGCAGAAGATGGAAACCTGAAAGCAGAGAGCGGGGTGCACATGTGAATCCGCCCTAACTGATGTTAATGTGTCCGTTTTTTTAACTGATCCATTTAATTGATCAAATTAAAAAAAAAACGGACACATTAGCATCAGTTGCTGTCATTTAGCATCAGTTACTGTCAGTGTCTGTTTTTTATACTGTCCGTTTTTTTGTTTTGTTTCCGATTTCTGAGCATGTACAGAAAAAATGGGCTCAAAATAATAATAATAACAGACAGTAACTTAAAACTTCAATGTTAAAAAAAATAACAGTAATAATAATCATTTTCAAACAAACACAAAAGTCGTGCATGTAGGATTTTTTGTCCACTGGAAAAAAATGGACTTCTAAGGGATTGGGTGTAAACAGACACTAATGACAAAAGATAAAATCCCATTGAAATTAATGGAAATTTTAACGGATTACTGATGGTTCAGCTAGTGTTCAGCTTCTAAAATCTTGTAACGGACATTAGTTACGTACACTGCTGACGGTCAACAACAGTAGTGTGAACGCCCCCTTAGACGAGAGTTACAGTAATCGAGACAACAATGAATCAGACATTAATAAGTTTTGGTTAATGT
Organism: Leptodactylus fuscus; assembly: GCF_031893055.1. Classification (NCBI taxonomy): domain Eukaryota; kingdom Metazoa; phylum Chordata; class Amphibia; order Anura; family Leptodactylidae; genus Leptodactylus; species Leptodactylus fuscus. The sequence continues at coordinate 249,146,606 of NC_134265.1, forward strand.
CCATCCCCACTACAAATAACCCAACTGTTGTGGGCTCCTTTTTACATCCCAGTTCTCCTCCTGTTTGGTAACAAGGAATTCTGTGCTGGTTCACAAGAAAAAAAAACCCAAAGTCAGCTGAACTCTTTGATTACAGAGAGACGAAACAACAATCTTATGTGTTTGGGATGTACTAACCCTCTCCACCCAAATCCTTTGTTCTTATGGGAGATAATCCTCTGCTGATGTCTGGCAATGGTTTACTCTCCTCTCCCTATTGAGAACATATCCACACTCAGTCAAATCAAGTGTGCATGTGTCTGGGGGAGTCAAGAGGAAAACCTGATAACTGAAAGTTATTGAGGGTGTATGGCCAGCTTTGGCAGATTGGAAGTAAGTGGAGCTGGGGCTGCCCATCTTCAAAGGCCCCAACCTTAGTAGGTTGTTTGTCAAGTATTTAAACCCTTGTCAAGAATAGATCAAATAGCCAACTAGTTATATGACTGCTCTACTAGCTGAATATTCCATGTGCCCAAGGATATATCACTATTACAACTCACTTAAATTGTTATACATAGTATGTAAAATGAGCTATACTACATTATTTTACAACTTCAGAGATCACACAGCGAAAATCCTAAAAAATCAAAGTGCAGGCATTATACTGTAGGTAAAGGAAACATCTTCTATTTACATGGAAATTCACAAAGCCTTTGCATTATGAAGATTATCAGAGACAGACACATATATCTGCTTTACTACCCTTGACATCCAAAAACAATGGAAGGGTAGAACTTCTAAATGAAAATTCATGTAACACGACTGTCCCATTTTTCTACTTCAATAATGTAAGAGTCTTGGCTATATGACAGACTTCAAGCACAATTCTAACATTCATGAAAAGCATTATATACCCACCTTACTTTCATTAAGTGCACACATAAGAATGCTATTGGAAATGACAAGGAAGACTGCAATATACACCACTGGATGTCTGAGAAGCCACGTCATAAGGAATGAGAAAACATGGTAATGTCTAGCCTATAATCACTTGAGGAAGTAAATCAATAGGATCTTTCTAAAGGCTAATGCAGCACTCAGAAAAGCAAACAATTGCCCCAGCAGTTATCGTCTTCTACAATTCCTCCTAGTCTGCTGGACTAGAATATGCATGAACTTCCAACCCTTTGGCCCTTATCTGAAATTGTCTCGGCTAATGTCTAACCAAATACACACAGATGAAAGATCAGCAGCAAAACCAAACCTTCTTGTATTTATCACTATGTGACAGAATAATAAACAGGTATATCTTAAGAGGCCCACACACATTGGGAACAGAGATACTGTACCTTAAGTTTACTATTAACTATTGTAATGGTCTACAGGAAAAGACACCAGATTGCATGATGCATTTACAATACATGACTGGGTACTTAACCAGGTAATGACTAATGACTAGCTAAGATTAAAGGGAGTCTACACAAGTATATTCAATTATCACCACCATGACACAGAGCACATTACGGGTGTAAATAGCATACCTTTGTTTTACAAATCAGACTGTTAGTGCATCTTGGGCAGGTCTTCAGCTCCCGAGAGAACTGCTCTTGTCACTCAGACTCCTACCAACTCTTGCCAGCACAACCCTATGCAGTAAGAGTTTATCCCTCAACTGTTATATCACCCATCTTACTTGAGGAGCAAAAGCAGTGCTCCTAATACCGAAGGCCCTCCCCCAGTGCACCAAATGCCTAATTTGCATATATGAGCTGTATAAGCTGGATGGTGGTGGTAGACTCACAAGACCAAACAATTGTTCACTGACAGCTATCTAATGTGTGTGATATGCCTTAGAGACAGGGATTTATGTGATTGGTGACAATCTGTGTACAACACTGTACAATATGTAACTGGTCATACACACCATTAATATTTCTGATTACACAATGATTGACGCAAGAATGTAATCATATCTTATCAATAGATGACTTCAGGATGTGATCAGTGGGGATCCTAGAAGTTGAACTCTAACCAGCCTGACTCTTATCTCCAACCATGTGGATAGAGATAAGGGTTGTTAACGTGACAACTCTTTGAGATGAAGGATAAGCTTAAATTGCTTTAAATTGCTTTAAATCTTCTTTATGGCCTTTACAGATTATACTATAGAGATATTTGTGCTCACAACCTGCCAACCTTCAAATACGTTATTATTATTATTATTATTATTATTATTATTATTAATAATAATAATAATAAAATATTGTAATATATATATAACAAATTGGGGTAGATTTACTAATGAAAATGTACCAACAAAATTTACTTCAAAACCCTGTTGCAAATGTTTTACATCCCATTTATTAACTGTTACCAATAAGTGGGTAGGGCTTCTTGGGAAAGGGGGCAAGGCTTTAAATGTGAGTGTGACACTTGTGTCAAAAAATGGCCAAAGCTTTGGTACATTTTTTTTTAATGGAAACTAAGCCAACTCATAGGTGGTTTAAAGTTTGACCGTCTAACAACGCACCAGATTTATCATGCGAAAGTCACAGCATTAGAATTCGTGATAAATTTGGTGCATTTTAAAATTATTTAGTATGTTTCAATCTTAGATAGTACTGGTAAGTCTGAGCCATTATTCCCCTTCAGCACGCTTTGATGAATGAAACTAATACTAGGTTTGTGACTTACATAGATAATTCACTAGTGTTGTTACCACCATATTTCCAACGTGGCTTTTAATATGCTCTTTTAATAAGCACACTTAAAAAAATTGACAAAAAATAATTATTTGTAAATAAAAAGATAAAAATCATTGCACTGCAACACTACATCATAAAAATCCTGGTGATATATGTCTGGTCACTCATGCGTACAAAGCCAGAAACAGATAACTGTGTATTATCTTCTCCGCTAGCTCCATAAAATGGACTTGCTGTTCTGCCAAGGTTAACTATACAGTCTTGTTAGTCTTCTATAGATTTCATTATTGGCTCATAAAAAAAAATCAATAACGTCATAGCAAACAAATATATAAAAATGATTCTTTGTTTATTTTTTAGGATGCTTGAAAATTGAAAATCAATAGATAGCTGTAAAAAAACTGCGTGCTTTCAGTCCAGCTGTAATAGATTTACAAGCCTATGTGCTTCTGTCTTGTAAAAACTACTCTTCGAATTTTTCCAAACTAGTCTATTCTAACAAAATAGCCATCTGTAAGGACGAGTGCTAAAATAAAGACATCAAATTTAAAGCAGTAATAATATCAATGTGCATCCTGTGGATGCATTTTAATACTTCTTTTATGGACATAATCTACCTTTCAGAGACTTGGGTGTTATTTAAACAGGCTTTTGTTTAGCAGTTTATTGCAGTCTTTGCAGATGAAAGTTTATTGGGCTTTTATGCTAACTTATGCTCAATGACAGAGCTGGAGAACAATAATGTTATCAGAAGCCAATATACTGACATGGCTTGTAACAAATGTGACCTGGATTAGAGGCATCCTTGCTATTACTACTTTAAGATGGCCATACACATTAGATTAAGTTCAGATGAACCTCCCCCCCCCCTCGATTTTGGTGGGGCTGGCCAACCATTTAGACGATCTCCTGAGTCGAACTCCAGGGGAAGAGGTTAGAGGAGAAAAGATTAGAATTGCTGGATTTCGACAGATCTTATCCCTTTTCTCAAGTGAGCTAATCCACTGCCAGATACTTCTTTGCCAACTCAGTACAATGACATACTGGCTGTGCCTGTGTATGGATGGTAGAGCGGAATAGCTGTTGAGTATGTTTCTAATGTGCATGGCCAGTTTTAGACTATATTCTATGGAGATCTAGAAGATATAATACTGGAAACACTCTCCCTCTCTCTCTCTCTCTCTGGATATATATATATATATATATATATATATATATATATATATATATATATCTATCAGTTTTTGATCTAGTTTTCTACCATATTTTGACAAAATATATAAATACAATATAGAGTCCAATTATAGTCAATAGGTCTTAATCATACATAAATTTCTCGAGGCCTCATGCACATGACCGTGCGCACAGTCATTGTGTTAGCCGAGTTTTTCATGGCTAGCCTAGAAAGGTGGTCTCTCCCTAAGGATAGACGTTATCCCCACAATATGGCTAGCCTAGTGATCCATTCATCTCTGCAAGCCAATACACACAATTGTATAATTTCCCCATCCAGTGTATGGAGCTGAGAGCAAAACTCAAGACAGGTCCTATTCCTGTCGGCTTTGTAGACATGCTCATTAAACCTAATGCATGGGGCTGCAGAAACACGGACAATGCACGGGTGGCACACGGGTGACACAGATTTTTTTCATAAGTCACTACTGCAATATAATTAGTCAGAGAGGTATCACAATTCACAAACCATGTAGACCCATAAAGTAAAATTACATATTCAGCTGTAAATAACAGCTGCTGTTGAAGATGAATGCTCGCCTATTGTTACATCTTCTTTCAATCTAATAGTAAAATATGGGTCTGCTATTCAACAGGATTTGCTTAAACAGAAGTCTACTAAATCAGTTAAATAAAAAAAAAAAGTAAGGTCAAAAATGTGTTCTGGAACAAGTAGGTCTCTATCCAGGACTGGTAGTATATCTTTGTGTTTCTAAGGAGTTGTCTCAGAAGTCAACAGTGTACCATGTAATTGGATCTTTTCACATGATTGTACATATGTTAAGCCTTACTGGGAGAAGTTTGATTTACGATCAGGATATGTGTTCTCAGGTAACCGGTGATTTGGGGAGAGACAAGAGGGTGCTGGTTGCATGGATTCTTGGAATGCTGCTTTGAATTTGCTCTTTTGTTTTAATAATTGTAGACTTGACTTTGAGACGTGTGCGCCAGGGAGATCTTTGTGCAGATAATATGCACATTTTCCATCCCCCAAACTGTGCAGAAATGAAATTACATATAGGAATGCTATAAACCAATGTTGTTATAAATCCAAACATTAAGGGAGAGTATCCAATGTTGTTATAAATCCAAACATTAAGGGAGAGTATATAACTCCTATTGAGAATAATTCCTTGCTTTTGTCTTAGGGAGATTTTGTACAAAGTGGGGAGAATTTATTATCTGATCTACATCAGAATAATGGTATGACACCTCTTGGGTGGACAACCATGATTTGCACCAAATATGTGCCTATTTTTAGAATAGAACGGACCAAGATGGTTTGAGGACAGCTCAGCCCAACAAATATACTATAATTCACGCCAGAAAACTGGAGTGAGTTATACCTGACATGTACGCTGACTGGCATAGATTTTATTTCTAGCGCACAGGACCTCAAAAGCTGCACCTGAGTTAGTAAGAAACCAGATTGAGGATGGGTTCACACCTGCGCCCGGTCTCCGCTTTCAGTTTTCTGTCTTCTGCCCAAGAAACTGGACAGCAGATGGAAACCAGCAGACAGTTTTCAGACCCATTCACGGCAAAGTGTATTCCCGTGAGCATCTTCTGCCCTCCGCAGCGAAACATTTTTTTTTTTAACCGGACACAAAGTCAGACCAGTTTTGCCGTGGAGACCAGAAGACACAAACGAAGACGCATTCCTCAGCGAAGGAATTGATTTAGACTATCAAAGGATAAGTCAATCTTAAATTCCCCTCGGTGTTTGGAAAACACCACTGTAGTTTTTGATGTAGTTTCTTGAGTGAAAACCAGAAGTGGATCCACTAGGAGGAAGAAGTATATATTCTTCCTTTATATTCCCCATTCCTTTTGAACCATTTCTGGCTGCTCCTCAAAAAATTGCATGCCAACTATTTGTCTGATGTAAGTTGGCAGGGAAAACCTTTTCAACATGTTCCCTCCTCCTACTGAGATAAACATGCACACCCAGCTGAGCACAGAAATTTATGGGGAATTTGACCAAAATATCTGTCAACCATATAAGAGTTTTCCTGACATTGATTTTATGTGTATGGCCAACTTTAAGGCATATTTCTGTCATGATACTTGGAGGGTACTAATATTGAGGAGGATGGAAATTACCCACAGCTGGTTTCCATTGAAATGTAAGAGAACGAAGGAAGTTGTGACACTCACAGGTACCACATCACCCAAAACTCTGACAAACCATGGTGCATAAATGTACATAAATAATAGGAAAGGAAAAGGGAAATAAATGACTATATGACTAATATATGACTAATTAAATGAATAAATACAGTTAAGACCTCACATGCAGCGTTAAGTCACCGACAGAGGGCACTGAATGAGCTTTACAATATCTCAATATGTTTTTAGGCGGGGCAACATGGTAGCTGTAGCGCACTACAACCTTACAGTGCTGGAGTCCTGGGTTTCAATCCCACCAGGAACAATATTTGCAAGGAGTTTGTATGTTCTCCCTGTGTTTGCGTGGATTTCCTCCCATTCTACAAAGACATACTGATAGGAAAAAAAATGCACATTGTGATCCCTATATGTGGCTCACAATCTACATTAAAAAAAAAATATTTATATATATGTTTTCAGAGCCTAGAAAATCAAAGGTCCAGAAACATGTTTGTCCTTTTAACAGTCCAGTAATGTGTCTTTAAGGGTGCATTCACACTTCGGATATGCTGACTGATTCTGAACGTTAAAACTAGAGATGAGCGAACACTAAAATGTTCGAGGTTCGAAATTCGATTCGAACAGCCGCTCACTGTTCGAGTGTTCGAATGGGTTTCGAACCCCATTATAGTCTATGGGGAACATAAACTCGTTAAGGGGGAAACCCAAATTCGTGTCTGGAGGGTCACCAAGTCCACTATGACACCCCAGGAAATGATACCAACACCCTGGAATGACACTGGGACAGCAGGGGAAGCATGTCTGGGGGCATAAAAGTCACTTTATTTCATGGAAATCCCTGTCAGTTTGCGATTTTCGCAAGCTAACTTTTCCCCATAGAAATGCATTGGCCAGTGCTGATTGGCCAGAGTACGGAACTCGACCAATCAGCGCTGGCTCTGCTGGAGGAGGCGGAGTCTAAGATAGCTCCACACCAGTCTCCATTCAGGTCCGACCTTAGACTCCGCCTCCTCCGGCAGAGCCAGCGCTGATTGGCCGAAGGCTGGCCAATGCATTCCTATGCGAATGCAGACTTAGCAGTGCTGAGTCAGTTTTGCTCAACTACACATCTGATGCACACTCGGCACTGCTACATCAGATGTAGCAATCTGATGTAGCAGAGCCGAGGGTGCACTAGAACCCCTGTGCAAACTCAGTTCACGCTAATAGAATGCATTGGCCAGCGCTGATTGGCCAATGCATTCTATTAGCCCGATGAAGTAGAGCTGAATGTGTGTGCTAAGCACACACATTCAGCACTGCTTCATCAAGCCAATACAATGCATTAGCCAGTGCTGATTGGCCAGAGTACGGAATTCGGCCAATCAGCGCTGGCTCTGCTGGAGGAGGCGGAGTCTAAGGTCGGACCTGAATGGAGACTGGTGTGGAGCGATCTTAGACTCCGCCTCCTCCAGCAGAGCCAGCGCTGATTGGCCGAATTCCGTACTCTGGCCAATCAGCACTGGCTAATGCATTGTATTGGCGTGATGAAGCAGTGCTGAATGTGTGTGCTTAGCACACACATTCAGCTCTACTTCATCGGGCTAATAGAATGCATTGGCCAGCGCTGATTGGCCGAATTCCGTACTCTGGCCAATCAGTGCTGGCCAATGCATTCTATTAGCTTGATGAAGCAGAGTGTGCACAAGGGTTCAAGCGCACCCTCGGCTCTGATGTAGCAGAGCCGAGGCTGCACAAGGGTTCAAGCGCACCCTCGGCTCTGATGTAGGAGAGCCGAGGGTGCACTTGAACCCTTGTGCAGCCTCGGCTCTGCTACATCAGAGCCGAGGGTGCGCTTGAACCCTTGTGCACACTCTGCTTCATCAAGCTAATAGAATGCATTGGCCAGCGCTGATTGGCCAATGTATTCTATTAGCCTGATGAAGTAGAGCTGAATGTGTGTGCTAAGCACACACATTCAGCTCTACTTCATCGGGCTAATAGAATGCATTGGCCAGCGCTGATTGGCCAGAGTACGGAACTCGACCAATCAGCGCTGGCTCTGCTGGAGGAGGCGGAGTCTAAGATCGCTCCACACCAGTCTCCATTCAGGTCCGACCTTAGACTCCGCCTCCTCCAGCAGAGCCAGCGCTGATTGGCCGAATTCCGTACTCTGGCCAATCAGCACTGGCTAATGCATTGTATTGGCTTGATGAAGCAGTGCTGAATGTGTGTGCTTAGCACACACATTCAGCTCTACTTCATCGGGCTAATAGAATGCATTGGCCAATCAGCGCTGGCCAATGCATTCTATTAGTGTGAACTGAGTTTGCACAGGGGTTCTAGTGCACCCTCGGCTCTGCTACATCAGATTGCTACATCTGATGTAGCAGTGCCGAGTGTGCATCAGATGTGTAGTTGAGCAAAACTGACTCAGCACTGCTAAGTCTCTGCATTCGCATAGGAATGCATTGGCCAGCCTTCGGCCAATCAGCGCTGGCTCTGCCGGAGGAGGCGGAGTCTAAGGTCGGACCTGAATGGAGACTGGTGTGGAGCGATCTTAGACTCCGCCTCCTCCAGCAGAGCCAGCGCTGATTGGTCGAGTTCCGTACTCTGGCCAATCAGCGCTGGCCAATGCATTCTATTAGCCCGATGAAGTAGAGCTGAATGTGTGTGCTTACCACACACATTCAGCTCTACTTCATCAGGCTAATAGAATACATTGGCCAATCAGCGCTGGCCAATGCATTCTATTAGCTTGATGAAGCAGAGTGTGCACAAGGGTTCAAGCGCACCCTCGGCTCTGATGTAGCAGAGCTGAGGGTGCACAAGGGTTCAAGTGCACCCTCGGCTCTCCTACATCAGAGCCGAGGGTGCGCTTGAACCCTTGTGCAGCCTCGGCTCTGCTACATCAGAGCCGAGGGTGCGCTTGAACCCTTGTGCACACTCTGCTTCATCAAGCTAATAGAATGCATTGGCCAGCGCTGATTGGCCAGAGTACGGAATTCGGCCAATCAGCGCTGGCCAATGCATCCCTATGGGAAAAAGTTTATCTCACAAAAATCACAATTACACACCCGATAGAGCCCCAAAAAGTTATTTTTAATAACATTCCCCCCTAAATAAAGGTTATCCCTAGCTATCCCTGCCTGTACAGCTATCCCTGTCTCATAGTCACAAAGTTCACATTCTCATATGACCCGGATTTGAAATCCACTATTCGTCTAAAATGGAGGTCACCTGATTTCGGCAGCCAATGACTTTTTCCAATTTTTTTCAATGCCCCCAGTGTCGTAGTTCCTGTCCCACCTCCCCTGCGCTGTTATTGGTGCAAAAAAGGCGCCAGGGAAGGTGGGAGGGGAATCGAATTTTGGCGCACTTTACCACGTGGTGTTCGATTCGATTCGAACATGGCGAACACCCTGATATCCGATCGAACATGTGTTCGATAGAACACTGTTTGCTCATCTCTAGTTAAAACACGTTCAGAATCAGTGCGTATAAAGCAGATCCCATTCATTTCAATGGGAGCCAGCATACGAGCGCTCCCCACTGAAATGAATGGGCTGATTTTTTTCTCTACGAGCGCTCCCATTGAAGTGAATGGTAAGTGTTTAGAAGCGCTCGCATGTACGGCTCGGAATGAGCTGAGCGCTTACGCCGTGTGAAGAGGCCCATAGAGAAAAAATTTCATTTCAATGGGGAGCGCTCGTATGCCGGCTCCCATTGAAATGAAAGGGATCTGCTTTATACGCGCTGATTCTGAACTTGTTTTAACGTTAAGAATCAGTCAGTGTATCCGAAGTGTGAATTCACCCTTACCGGTATTTCCCATAAAAGAGTTTCAGTTCTAAGTACGCAGCCAAAAAAATGTGTGTGTGAGATAGGAAGTGTTAGGATTATTGAGTGACAACAATGATTACAATCCATGTACGACACTGTGAAATATGTTGGTGCTATATAAACATCAGTGTGCACAGAGATAACAGTGTGTACTTCTGTAGTCTTAAAATGTATTATTTTATGAGAAGAAAAAGATTCAAAGAAGCAGTACAAAGCAATGCAACGTATTGTGCTGTCTCAAGCTGTATACTAAACATCAACATCAGCCCTTCTTGTAGATACGGTCGGCCCATCTCTGCACTCAGCTGTCTTTAAGTTGAGCCTGATAGCCTTGAAGTCTTTCTGTGCCAGTATTTATCTACTCAGAAATCACTCGTGCATTCCTCTGTGGGCACCTGCTGTTGATAATTATAGGTCTGTCTCCTAACCACTTCCTCTGTTTTATGTCACAGCAATATTCAATCCATTTTATTGCAAACAGACTGAAAGGGACATTGTACATCTATTGAGGAGCGCAATTATGTGCAGAAATATAGCTTTCTTGCTACTAAACTTTTACAGACAGAAAGTTTCCCGTACAGCTTCCCATTATCTGCCGCCGATATTATTAAAGCGTCCAACCTAATAGCTGCTGTTACAACAACCTTATGCGATCTGTGATTTTAGTTGTGTTGGAATTACAATTTCTCAGTCTTCAGGCAAACAATTTTGCGCGGAAATGTGTAATCCTGGATATAAACGTCCTTCCTGGAACAGTGGGCCAGAAAATTGAAAGGAAATATTTATAGTGTTTAGTTGTCCATCCTTGAAAGGGGGTGAAATCAGCTTTTAAGAGTAAAAGAATTGGGCCTTCCTAAGCCAGAAAACAGAATTATACCGGACAGTTTACTGTATATTGCATTTTGCGTATACTAGACACATATTCACTATTATCACTGAATATTTCCAATAGTTTACGTATAATGGAAATGTTTATACTAGAGTCCATTTCAGTTAGGAAATAAAGGGGTTGTCTAATGAGCACTACTCACCCTGTAAATACAGATTTCTGTGGTGAAAGCCAGGTCATCAGCGTACAGGTTACTATTTAGAGCAGCCTGACAGGCTGCAAGATATGCTTTAACTCATAGGAGCTATTGTTTTAACAAACTTATAGCGCAGACAATAATATTTTGTAAGGTATCTTATCTGAGAAGAAATACTTTTCAGACTGTAAATCACTGCTCTGTGTGTGTGTGTCTCGATTCAGACTGCAGGTAACATGACCCAGATTACATGTATATAGAAGTCTATGGAGAGGGGAGGAGGAGGAATAAGCAGGTAGTATAGGAGATAAGGGAAATAGACTCTGAATGGGAGCTTCTGCCACAACCAAAGTATCTTTCTGTCTGTATTTGAACCATACAAATTGTACAGCGCTGCGGAATATGTTGGCGCTATATAAATAAAATGTATTATTATTATTACTTTACTTACATCAGTACTTGGCTTTACCTCTCTCTATATGTCCTGCATGATTCTGGGTCTGTTTCTAAGTGCGTTTGAGACAATTATAGAGGAAATTCCACCTTTACACTGTGCACAGTACATAGTAGGTAATCTCCACCCACCAGTTCAGAGAGCAATTAAAAATCCAAATAGTGTCTTCACTATTACATAATGTGAAATATCTGTCATATAATGACCAGGAATTGTGCTACTCCTCATGTACATACACATAAAAGCTTATCCTGAAAAGCCAAATGGAACAATGGGTACAATTCAAATTGTGGAACAGAGTATTTGTTGGGCAAACCTTGCAGAGATCCATCTTGTGAATATTTGCAAGATTCACAAAAAGTTTCTTTCAGACTGAACATGTCCATACTGGAACTACTAGTACTATACTATAATTAACAGAACCCCAGGGAAGGAGAGTAAACATAGCAAACAGTATTACTGACTTCTTCTGCACTCCATTCTCTTCGGGCCTCTTCCAGTCTTCTGAATAATGTCAGTTGCTGCTGAGGCCTGTGATTGCCCTTATTCAGAAATCCAGAAGAGACTGAAAGAGGACATGGACCCACGTTGATGCTGCATGGAGCCTCGGGGGGGTATGTAACACTGTTTGTGGGGTGGTTATACTGTTTGTAGGAGCTACTGTGGGACATTATCCTTTATGGAGGTCACTATGGAACATTATACTCTGAGGAGGGGCCACTATGTGACATTATCCTATGTGAATGGGCCACTGTAGAACATTATAGTGCATGGAAGGGCCACTTTTGGATACTATACAGTGCAGATGGCTGCTATGGGACATCATACTGTATGGAGGGCCGTTATGGGACATTATACTGTGTGGAGGGCCAATATATGACATTATAGTGTGGAAGGCCAATATGAGTCATTATACTGTGTGGAGGGCCAATATGAACATGCTGGGGCACATGGCACCTCTTAATCTGCCCGTGGCTGAAATGATTAATAGATAGGTGGTCTGAGCTTATATGCCCTTTTAATGGTGATGCAGACATCTATGCAGACATACTTACACATGTAAAACAATCATGCAAGTCACCTACTGGGAACCATAACTAAAAAGGGTTGCTCTAATTTTTAGACATTTATGGAATAACTACAGGATATGTCAGATGTCTGATAAGTGAGGGTCTCATTGGTTTAATAAATGCCCAGATGAAGATGCACTGGTTGCACTTTCACTGCAACAAATTTCCTTTAAGTTTCAATGTCTTGTATTATTTTGCACAACAGACCAATAGTTAATATTTATACAAAACATCTAATAAAGAAATGGTTTTACAATATGGCACCGACTATAAAATTTAAGACACTCCAAGGTCTACATGTACCTTATATATACTGGATATGTTTTAAGTTTCAGCCACAGCATGACAAGAAGAAAAATGGCTTGTTCGCTGATGTTAACAGAAATATAAAAGCTATATTGATTTGATAGCAGAAATTCATATAAAACTATAAATCTATTCAGTGTTGTGTTTCTTTGCTGTTGTAATGAAATAAGTTATAGCATTGCTTACTAGTCCCTTAAAATGGCATTCGATGTTCACGGCCGTGTGTGAGGTATTAGTTATAGCAAGCAGAAAAGGGATTTTTATCAGGAGATTGTAAAATTCATATTTTTACGATCTGGCAGAAATCTTATTTGGTATAAGGCAGAATAGGGCTCATGCATACTCCAAAGCCATGTACCGAGCCTATACACAGTACACAGTATGTAGCCATATAGTGCCACCGTATAGCATAGTATTAAGGTGATATTCTCCCCTAGAGGTGATTCAGCATTCAGTGGACTATTTTAGAGGTACCTTATACTCCATACACATCTTAAGGAGGTTAGTTGTGCATTGGGCTTCACAGCTAAAAACTCAGCCTGGTCGTAAAGTGATTTTCTGTGCTAAAAATATTGATCATCTATCATAAGGATAATTCCCTAACAGCAGATCAGTGGGGGTCCAACACACATCACCTACATCAATCAGCTGTTCTGAGCATCTTATGTGCAGAGAATGGGACAGGAAGCAGACAGCTCTGTTGTATGTGTAGTGGTTAAAGTAAGCCACTGCAGCTGATCTCCAAATGAAGTAAATGGCAAGTTATTGACAACTGCAGTAACAGAGATGGCTTCTTCCTGCTTCTTTATCTGTATATCAACTGCTGAGAACAGATAAAGGATGAGGGTGTACTATATCTTATTAAATATTTCTGTATAAATCAGCACTTAATAAGCTGTTCTTCTCCTTAATTTTCCATCAATCTGAAATCTTTGTTTGCATTATATCCATATGTCCATTTGCAGCCTCACACAAACAACTCCAAGGAAGGATTGATCAAAATTCTTCTGCTCACTCGTTAATGGTTTTATTGTCTCATTCTGTGTATTATCAGACTGTTATCTACAACTTAGCATTGTTAAAAAAGTACGGAACAGCAGAGTGTAACAGCAGCAATTAGTTGAGTGTCTTTTCTACCCCCTCCTCTCAGCATAGACAAATATGCAGAAAGTAATTGATTGAAAAGTGGAGAAGAAAACATATTCCTTTAATAAGATATATTACAAAGTATATTATTTTCTCCTAAACTTTTCATTTATGAAAAGTTGTTTATAACTGGGTGTATTCTTTAAGGTTTTTTGTACATAAACTTGTTATTTTCAAAATGACCTTCACAGGTGTTTACTAGCAAGATGTCACATCATCTTCACATTTCTAAATCCCCTGCTATCTCATTTGATAACTTGAAATTAAACTATTGATGCGCAACAGTATGATTATTTCAAATGAATGACTAATTCAATTGGAGATATGGTGTAGACGAATAAATCACAAAATAATGTTATGTTATTTAGAATATATATGTAAGGGTGCATTCACACTGAGTATACACTGAGCTGATTCTGAACGTAAAACACGTTCAGAAACAGCGTGTACAAAGCATATCCCATTCATTTCAATGGGAGCCGGCATACGTGCGCTCCCCATTGAAATGAATGGGCTGCTTTTTTCCCTATTGGTTTCAATGTGATACGCGCGTATCACATTGAAAGCAACAGGGGAAAAAAGCAGCCCATTCATTTCAATGGGGAGCGCATGTATGCCGGCTCCCATTGAAATGAATGGGATATGCTTTGTACACGCTGTTTCTGAGCGTGTTTTACGTTCAGAATCAGCTCAGTGTATACTTAGTGTGAATGCACCCTTATATCTGTTTTTCAACCACAATAAGCTGTTAAAGGTGTGAGTTACTGTATTACATAATACATGTTGTCTAATGCAAATACCACAAACAATAGAATAATTTCTCCATATTGGTTGAGGTCTTGTTTGCCTTATACAGGCATTACATATCTATAACTTAATTTTAAGAAATAACGAGAGAGAGAACTGGTGGGGCGTAAAGTATGCCCATGGTTGGACTAACTATATACAGTAGCATTCTATAGATAAGGAACCGTCACTCGGTGTTATGCTGGTGCTCGGAAATGGCCTCTCACTGCCATATTAGTATAACCAAAGAAATTTCCGACACTCAATGGGTATGCTTCCAAAGGTGAAAATTTATTTTATCAAAAACGTTTCGGTCTAGAAGACCTTCGTCAGTTTGTCGGTAGGAGATATGAGTAGTAGGAAGCCAAATGTGGACATGTGGGAAATCCAGGAAATGAAGATGTGCACATCTTCATTTCCTGGATTTCCCACATGTCCACATTTGGCTTCCTACTACTCATATCTCCTACCGACAAACTGACGAAGGTCTTCTAGACCGAAACGTTTTTGTTAAAATAAATTTTCACCTTTGGAAGCATACCCATTGAGTGCCGGAAATTTCTTTGGTTATATACAGTAGCATACATAGTATTTCTTTATTTGCAAATAGTGATGAAATGTTGTAGGTTTTATAAGCCACAGTGGGCTCAGAGGTAGCAGTTGCACTTGGGTTCTTGCATCAGAAGACACTACAGTTACGTACCTCTCTGCCGCATAAGACAACACTGTGCCATTTATACATTTTACCCTGACACTGAATTTGCATTGGGATTCAGAAATTTAAAGATATTCTTCAAAACTAGCGTGGTTGTTGCCCTCAAATGCAGTGTTATGACTGTCCAAAGGCTATGTGAGTTACATTCAGCAGTTACATTCAACATTTCAGCCCAATTCACTTCAAATAAGCCGATCTGCAATTACAGACATAGCCATGGACAGTTGTGACGCCATTTCTGAAAGACAGCATCCATGTTTTTCTAAGCTTGGACATACCCTTTGAAGTTTTGTTTCTGCTACATGCTTTTGGTTGTCCAAAAGAAACCAAGAGCATCATGAAAACTACATATGCAATGAATGCAAATGGGCCATTAAGTGTTAATAGAATCCTCCAAGATTAAATTGGGCAGTTGTTTTGACTATAACATCATTAAGCGTTAATTATATCAAAAATAGAAACTATACAACTATACTGTAGCTCTAATCCAGGTGCCAACATAGTCTTGAGAAGGACCATATCAGTGGTGCATTGTGTAAGATGTGAGCTATTTGCCATAATTATTAAAGCAGTACCCACCAGATATCTCCATTTCCAAATACCTATAACTCAGCAGCTTGATCTTACACATGGCAGCCCCACTGCGGGGATTTAAATAGAACAAAATATCCCAGGAATTGCCTTAGGTCAGAGAAGTAAGTGTTCCTCTGTGAGAATGAGAGAAATATTAATCCTTCACCACAGGAGGGCATGGAGTGAAAGCATTCCCAAAATTTATGAAAATGTTACTCTTTCTTTTGGAAATAAAACATAATTATAGTCCTTCTTCCAAAACACACTGAATAAATTCTGAAACGGTCACAGCCAAACAAGACGAAGGGCTTGTGACAATTTATATTATCTGCCACAGACAAGGAAACATGTGGAATGAGTTTGTGTGGGTCTGCTCTTTATTTCCACGTCACAGAAATGTTCTTAGATGTTAAATAAAAGCTGCTTAAAAGCATTCTGAATTCTGTCCAGCTCTTAGAAATGCTGAATGTGGAAGGCTAATGAACATTTTATTTGCACAGGCTTCTCAGCACATCATTCCGAGACAATGTTTTCAATGGCTTACAGTCATACATGATATTACAATAACACAGCAAATACAAAAACAATATAAAATGTATAAATGCATAAGTAAAATGATTAAAAAGAAAAAAAAAAAAGATCTGAAACAGTATGGATAAGTCATTTATTCTGATCCCGACCCCAACAATGTAAAAGTGCCAATGAAGAAGGTTTGGTCCAGAAAGACCTAGCATTTAAACATAGGGTACAACCACAGCTCTTTATTACAATTGTATATTTAGTGCAAGCAAAAGGCATAATAACAGACTTAATGGTTGTTAGTGATATAAAATATGTCATTTGTGAATCACAGGGAGCAGAACATTGCCGCATGTTATTAACAGCAGGTTTTCCCACAACTATATTTTTATGTTACAATAATAATGTATTTTGCTTCTTCAAAAACGTTAGGAAAATGTATGTTTTCCTTACATGAAATGTGTGATTATATATACATTACAGATATAAATTAGTCAATTTGAGTGACTTGCAGACATTATTTTACTTTATTTAAACATAGATGTGAGACAGTTTTATGTGTATATAGATAGAAGATGCATAGAGTAGAATGCATCTAATGCTAATAAAGAGTCCCTTCCTAGTCTGCTTAATGCCAGCACATTTCCAAAGGTGTACTGCTATGGAAAGTGGTATAACTAGGAATGGCAGGGTCCCGTGGCCAACATTTGACATGGCTCCCTCCTCAGAAGACCCCAACCGACCCCCCCCCCCCCCACACACACACACACATTCCTGAACACAGTATTATGAACCATAGTGGCCCCTGCACACAGTATTATGCCATATAGTGGTCCCTGCACACAATATTATTCCCCATAGTAGCCCCTGCACAGAGTATTGTGCCCCATTGTGGACCACCCATGAACAATTATTCTAATCTGAGGTCTTTTCAGACCCCAGGGTATAATAATCGGAGATCCAGGGGAGGATACAAACATAAAAAACACTGTTACTTACCTATCCTGGGCACTCCCTGCTGATTTTTTGTAGATTGTGAGCCCTATATATTTCCCTCCTAGTATTTCTTTGGAGTACAGGAGGAAATCCACGTAAACAAACTCCTTGCAGATGTTGTCCTTGGCAAATTTGAACTCAAGACTCCAGCGCTGCAAGGCTTCAGTGCTAACCACTGAGCCACCGTGTTTCCCCAATGTCAGCCATTTTCAATGTCTTGTGTTGCGACACATAAAGACACAAGCCACAGCCCATGTGACGTCTGTGACGTCACCAAGTAGGCCCAAAAGCCTGCCAGAGCCAGGAGAAGTAAGTAACAGTGATTTTAATGTTTCCTTACCTTCCCTGGGCCTCCGATCATTATACTTGGGGGTTTGAAAAGACCCCCATCCCCGAGTATAATGGTAAGGGTTGTGGGTTCGCAGGCTCACGGACTCACTCACTGATCCCAGCTTCTGCTCACAGCCTTCGCAGAAGGGGAAGCGCCGGTGGCTGTGAGCAAAAGCGAGGATCGGTAAGTAAATAGGGCCCATTAGCTGCTGGAGTTACACCAGCATGTAACGGACTATTTAAAAAAAAATTGAAGCGGTAGCGGCTGCCGCAGGCCCACCTACCGTCCTGGGCCTGGTGGTAGTCACTACCACTGCTACTGCGATTTTTATGCCCTTGGCTATGGGGATGTTATGGAGAAAGGACCTAGTCTTATGTCTTTTACTACTGGTGGGTGAGATCCTGTATAAATCTCTACTCTCCATAAGGAATGCATTGTTACTAGTCAATGGTGAAAGTAATTGGCCTATAGAAAGATGTTTGAAGGGGAAACCCACCAAGCCCTTGCAGGAAATGGGAGAAGGCCAACTCAAATTTAAAACAATGTCCATGGGAAGTATAGCCCAACACATTCCTCTGTCTACTTATATCAGTTGTATGCGAATCTGATATGTGCACCATTGGTGGTACTGAAAATGTGTCCATGTAATGCTTCATCTTCAGTGGATTCCCACTGGAGGCCGCATTTTGGAAATTTTTTCACATTGACTTGAAAGCAACTCTTTGGATATCAATCCAGTTTGTTCAGCTGTTTCCAAACAATTCCTTTTATAAAAATTTTAGTCCATTGCTCAGCTGTTGTCGGCTGTATAAGTTTTGGCCAGCCTCACATACAGAATAAATAGTACTAAAGACTACTAGAGATGAGCGAACACAGTTCTGAACAGCCATTCCGAACAGCACGCTCCCATAGAAATGAATGGACGTAGCCGTCACACGGGGGGTTAAGCGACCGGCCACTGGCAAAGTGTACATGCCAGCTGCTTCCATTCATTTCTATGGGAGCGTGCTGTTCGGAACGGCTGATCCGAACAGTGTTCGCTCATCTCTAAAGACTACCACAGACTTCATAGACTATAATGGGGTCCGCCAGGTTTCTGCCAGAAAAGGGCAAAAATGTGGAGAGAAAAGCTCTGTTTGTATATTTCAAGCACAGAGGGGAGCGGAATCCCCCGAACGGAGAATCAATGCTGGTGTGAACCCGTTCTCATATGCAAAAACAGGTTAATAATGACATTACTTTACAGCAAATGTTACTTTTTTGTTTCCTTCTAGCATATGTTTGATGGAAAGTCTTCTGTAACACTTCCAGTTTTCTTTGCTTATTCCGATTTTCATTGAAACTTCTGTATCATATTTCACTGCTCTCTTTTACTGTGCATTTTGATGCAATAGAAATTGAATCCAAGCAAAATGCCCATTACACTGATTAAATCATGTGTTAGCAGCTAAATAGTTTCATGCATCAGGAATTGTAGTTACGCAAGGCCGAGTAAAACCTTTTAAGTGGGATTCATGAAAAGTGAACAATGCCTTGATCGTTACGGAGCCTGGCTAAGAGCAGGAGGCAGAAACCAATCAACATGTGCCTCTCCGCTATAGATTGTGCGCTCGCTGGCAATTTAGTCGTCAAATAGCTAACTAACTCATTCCATTAATGCACATTTAAACATTTTCATTTTATTCTAAACTTGACATTAGACCGATATTTATACTGTGATTTGTGAATACATTATATAATCCTTTGCTTGTCCAATCAGGCAAAGGATTCCAAAATGTCATATAGCTATAACATTGCAACCAATTCTTTATGCAAGAAATTACATTCAGGTTTCACTGCAATGCCAGACACAACCCATGAACAAAAGCAGTGCTGTTTCTGCAAAAGAGAAGAAACTTTTTCTAAACCTTTACAACTGCTCAAGGGTAAGATGGCAAAGACTACACAATACAATAAAAAAAAGTTGAAAATTCCATAACTGTATAAAATTCAATTTAATAGAAACGGGACAGAAAAATACAACACTAGTAAAGTCACTTTACAGCTAAATATGGAACAACTTGAGGGTTTGGATCGCACCATAGATAGCATCATCCAAAGTCCTGAATTCACTGTAATGCTTCAGCTCAATCACAGCTTTAAGCCCGAGGGCACATTATTCATCAAAGCCTCAAGCCTGGGGCCTCTGCATAATTTAAGGAATAAATAGCAGTTTTCAGAGATAGCATCTACCTTGCTGAGGTTGAAATCGGGAAATTAAAATTACGTTTCTAAATGCCTAGATGTCATGTGAGCTTTGGGACCATAAAACTAACAGCCTAAATATTTAACATAGGGCTGCCAATTATACAATTAATAAGATAAGATGGTAGCTGTATCACTGCATCTGCAGAGAAACTGTCTAAGAACACACAGCAAGACTGCATCATCCTGCTAAATGTATGGCAATACCCTGGGACTGAAGTCCTATGGGATATCTTGCAAAAATGCACAGCGCTGTAAGAATCATGTGTCAGCATTTCTTAACCCAGCATGCCACCTTGACAAATATTCAACTAAAAAACCTACGTTATTATTTTCTATGTATAGGAACCAAGTCCCACTTGTACTGCAACAATTAGTAGATATGGAACTATTATGGGAAATCCATAGTTAAAAGTAACTTTCTCTTTTATAGGTTCATGTAGTATGAGTAATGTGACCTATATTGTATTGTACACAGTATTGTGTAACATTTATGATAGAAGGAGGGGGAAAATCAGCCTGAAAAGAGAATGGCATTGAAAGCATTTCCTGAGAATTAGTAATTAGTTATAGTGACGTAGCCCATCTCTAACAATAGCTTTTACTCATCTCTGCTAACAGTTCCAAGTGATTTAGATACACTAAAAACCTCACTGTGCACCAAACATTCTGTATAGACTATTCTAATGGCATTTAACAGTAATCTTCATGTCTGCTGGCATATATGGGGATTAGGATGTCCTCGCTCTCATACACACTGACTAATCTACCCTATGCCATATTGTAACAGGAACACAATGGTTTTATACATAAACATGCCATGTATCCTTCTGACATGTTACATGGGTTCTTTATCTACCAATATGCCTTTTTAAGGTAGTCCTTAAAAGGGTGTTCCCATTTCCCTTTTTCAACAGCTTTGCCTGATGTCTCTTCTCACTTCCTGTATTCTTCATCAAACAGTCAAAGCCGCCCCCCTCCCCATCTTGCTGAACAGGACACTATGAAATAGCAAAATATAGACTTTGCATTTACCATGAGAGATTATTTATTATGATTAGTAGAAATTGAGTTTAAATGCAGATCAAATAATATGCACAGTAAATGTATATTATATTACACAAGTTTGGAGAGAAAAACAAACTTGCATGCTATAGGAGAGAACAGAGTCAATGTTATCCATAGAGAGATAACACTGATTTATCAGCAAATTGCAAATAGCGGAACTCATTGTCCTGCTTGCAGAGTGGCAGACCTGTAGTAAAAAGTGAGAGCACTCAGCCACCCAAAGAGCAGTGACTGACTTCATTTGTCCTGTCTTACCAGACAGGTTTGGCTCCATGGAAATGCTGTGTAAGCATTGGGGGGAATAATTTCAAATAGCAGGCAAACAAAACAGCATTTCTACACCAATATATTTAGGAAAACTGTGTTTTTATGGCACTTGAGAATAGATGCTTTATGAGTGTCCCATATCACCCTTGAGTGGGAACTCAGCTGTCAGATGACAGCCTGTCTTTAACTCTAACTGGAGAGATCAGAAGAGACTCCACTCCTATGATGTCTCTGACTTTCACATGGTTACTGAGCATTCTGATGCTGCAAATTGGGGACAGGTAGCTGAAGTTACCACAGTTCCTGGTGGCTGGTAGTTTAGCAGTTTATTTCACAGCCCATCTTGAGTAAGTAAATCTATAGCATCTGTTGCCTCTCTGGCTGTACCACCTTACCCTGGTAGTCCCTAAAACACTCTCTATGACTTCAGGGCTCTGCCTTGGATACAATGGGAACAGATGCTAAGGAGCAATTATATCTGTGTAGTCTTAAATATTGTATATTTTCAGAAATAATATTATTATTAGTACTAGTAGTAGTAGCAGTATTAGTATTGTTATTAGTATTATTATACTTCATAAAGGAAATGAAATATTACACTTGATTGTTTCATTATTACACAACTAGTGTAGTCTGACATAAAACAGAGGACGCCAGACTTAGTGGTGGTATGCCCTGCTGCCCTGCCCTTTCCTAACATTTTGAACATTTTGAAGATGAATGAACAATTAGGGGCTTAACGTTAAATAATGGGTGGGGGGTAGCAAAAGGAAAGGCATCTAATGGCCATCATCTTCTAACATAACCCCTCTGCGCACTGCACTAAATGTAAACCTGCTATCTCCTGTGCTTAGTCTTTATGAAAGAAAGCAATGAAAACCAGAACTTCATGTTGTTTACTAACCATACCCCATTAAGCACCAGACTCCAATATTTGCTTAAGTTACAACAGGGTAAGTAGTATAGATTAAGAAAAATGACAGAATCCCCCGTTCCCTTGTATCTTGTATACATTTGGATGACATAGCATCAGCTGCTGTTTAAACTGGGCTTAGCTAATGGACTTTTAATGTCAGCGGGGTTATGAACAGTTACTGGCTATTAGCGAGAATGATCCCTTTATATAAAAGATCTGCCTCTCAAGTGTGTTATTCAAAGAATCTTTTCCTTGATTTAGTGACTGTCACCCAATCTAAAACAACCCAAGGTCACTAAATGTGCGGTTATCCGGATAGCTCAGTGACTGAGGCTTTGAAAAGTCACCACATTGCTTTAGCCAGCTCCCTTTGTGAGTGATTTTGTAATAGAGAGCTGTGTACACCCTGTTAGTGAAAGAAAATATTTCCTTCCCATTAGCAATACATTTCCGACTGGAAAATGAATAAAGCTCTGATTCTGTTTGTGAAGAAAAGCCGCACTCCTTGGCGCAGAGTAAAGTTTCATACAATAACATATTTTTATACTTAATTCTTTATTTTCGTAATTTTATCATCGGGTTTAATCCTCGACAGAATCATATTTCATAATGTTCTCATGTGTATAGACAGAGTCGAATGCTATCAGTAGATGAAGTACCCTAATGTGGGGGATACAGTGTCATAGCGCAGCATTAAACGTGAAACGGAATTCTACCTAAATAATGCATTAACCTCTTTAGTGTCTGGTTTCTCTGCATTTCATATCATTGGGGAAATACTACTCATAGATGAAAAGTAACACCCAAAACTGCTCCAAATGGAGATGTTTTATTGAAGCATCGCTATGATGTCCCTCCGCCACTCAGTGTACTGTATACATCAATGCACATCTCATATTTTTTCCACATTAGACATATCTTGTATACCGGTTTATTCGCTACATTTCTAATAGGTGGGAGTCTTAGCTGGTATACATTGGCCATGTTCTGCCAGGTAAGGCTGCTTTCATAACTCCCATGACTTGAATAAAAAATGCAGCATGCATGGCTACTTCTTTCTCTCTCTGTGTCTAGGAGTCTCTGTTTTCCAATAGTTGTCACCACATCTATAAAACATATCTAATGTGGAAAAGCCCTTTCACCACTTCTGTACGGGGCCATTTTTCCGGGTTCAGGACCAGGCACATTTTTAGATTTTTTTGTACATGCGGTTTTGAGTGCTTTAACATTTTTTTTCCTATGGGTTATGCAAATAATTTTTGTGTCTGTTTTTTCAATGACCAATAGGGCTTTATTTTTATGTTGTTTTTAGTCTTCTAAATTTTTTCTTTTTAACCCCTTAGCGACCCTTGACGTAACTGTACGTCATGGGTCGCATGGGGATGTATGGAGCGAGCTCACACGCTGAGCTCGCTCCATACACGGCAGATGCCGGCTGTATAATACAGCCAGGACCTGCCACTAACAGCAGCGGTCGGTGCCCAAGCCGATCGCTGCTGTTAACCCTTTACACACTGTGGTCAAACGTGACCGCAGTGTGTAAACGGCGCCGGCGGCACGGGCGCCGCCATGTTTCCCCGATCGCCGCCCTCCTGAACGTCACATGAGGGCGGTGATCGGTTGCTATGACAGCCGGAAGCCTATTGAAGGCTTCCAGGCTTGTCTCTGCACGAGATCTATTAGACGATGCCAGAGGCATCGTCTAATAGAAGTGCTGCGATTTTCCTATTCACTGCAATACTGTAGTATTGCAGTGAATAGTATGAGCGATCAGACCCCCTAGGTTTCAAGGTACCTAAGGGGTATGATCATAAATGTAACAGAAGAAAAAAAAAAGTTTTTAAAAGTATTAAAAAAATAAAAAAAATATAAAAGTTCAAATCACCCCCCTTTCCCTAGATTAGCTATAAAAGTAATTAAAGAACATTAAACATAAACATATTAGGTATCCCCACGCTCCAAAATGCCCGAAATATTAGAGTATTAAAACATTTATCCCGTACTGCGAACGGCGTAGCGGCAAAAAAAATAAAAACCGCCAAAAAGCGTTTTTTTCAACACTTTGCCTCCTATAAAAAATTGAATAAAAAGTGATCAAAGCATCAGATCTTTCCCCAAATGTTATCAATAGAAACGACATCTTGTCCCGCATAAAAAGACACAACAACCAGCTCCATACATGGAAATATGAAAAAGTTACAGGTGTTAGAACATGATGACACAATTTTTTTTTTCTATTTTGCAAAGTTTATCATTTTTTTAAAAGTATCAAAACATTTCAAATACTATATAAATTTGGTATCACCGCGTTCGTACTGACACGTAGAACAGAGGTAACATGTCATTTCTACCAAACAGTGAACGCTGTAAAAATTAAACCCATAAGAAAATGGCGCAAATGCATTTTTTCTCCAATTGCACCTCATTCTGAATTTTTTTCCAGCTTCCCAGTACATTGCACAGCATATTGAATGATGCCATTACAAAGTACAATTTGTCCTGCAAACAATAAGCCATCATGTGACTCTGTGAACTGAAAAATGAAAAAGTTATGGCTCTTGAAATGTGAGGAGGGAAAAACGAAAATGCGAAACCAAAACATGGCCTGGTCCTTAAGGGGTTATTATCAAAGAAAAAGTAAGTAAAAACAGAGGGGAAATGTCTATTAGGCTAGAAACACAGCTTTTTTTGTTGCATAATTTGTTGCGGTTTTTTGCATCAAAGGACAAGAGTTAAACTTCGTACTTCTGCTCAATCTATTCCTGGCTTTGTCTCAAAAAATACAACAAAATCTACAACAAAAAAAAAAGGTGTGTTTCTGCAACATGGGGCCTCAGCCTTATAGTCATTTTTACTTCTTGTTGTGTCACCAGTTAGAACTTGTGATGGGGCGAGGTTGTGGGGAGCTACTTTATGCATTTTTTTTTTTATTTTTTTTTATTTTTGAATACATTGTGCCTACTGTCAGTAGAATGGACTGGTTCCTTTTAAAGTATATTTCAGTCACCTATTTTTCCCCAACATCACGATGAGGATTTCCTGGATAAACATATACCTGAGATACACAAAGTATATCATATGAGCTAGCTTTTCTAACAATGGCCAATGACTACTGCACTTTCTGCAATATTTAGAAGCTTCTTTTATTCATACCCCACCCCCACAAAAAAATCTTATCCATAGGCAAATGCTCAAGTATGCATACTGTGATTACAATGCACCCAGAATCCCACTCTTGGCATATGGAAATGATTTACATGGCTAAACTGCCAAACCTCAGTCAGGGTTATTTCCTTTGGATCCCCCACCCACCCCTTACTAGAACACTGAACAGTTATTAGATCAGACATGGCATATATTACATTCTAAAGGATCTTTGTGGACATAGTTTCTAAAACATTTAGGGGTTGTAAAAGTCAAATGTTCTTACTACTTAATATCATTCAAAACCCATATGTTTCACAAATCGTAACCAACAGTAGCAGATTCAGATGGAAATGTCTCCCCAGGTTGTGATCTCTCTTATAAATGGCTTCCATACACTTGCAATCCTTATTATGTAATATTATGTTAATTCTGGTGGACCTCGATCATTTGCTGCAAACAAATTCTTATGCTGTATAACTTAAGTAAGGTCTAGCACTCTCTGCTATGAGATGTAACAATCACTAAAAGTATATAACTCAGGATAAAGAGTTTTTGGAATGAGAATTGGGTGGAATGGGTGGAATTGCATCTCATGAATGAAGGTTAACATACACCATTTTTCTTTACATGCATGTTTTTTTTTGTGGCTAAGAATTGAGTTGACCATTGCTAGACACTTTTGGCAACAGCTTATCTCTCCTGAGCACCAAAGGATGCGACATGTAAAACTCAGCACGCCTAAGCAGTTAATCTAATATGTAAAGCCACGGTAAATTTAGAGGGAACCCTTCACATGACAAATACAGCCCAATCTTTGGGCAGCATGTTATAGAGCAAAAAGAGCAGATTGATGTATAGGTTTGGAAGTATAGCCTGTTTATACACTGAAACCTCTACTTGAATATGAAGTTCAAATATTCAATGGCTTAATAGAGCAAAGTAAGAATAAAATATCACTTTTAATGTATTTATATTAAAACATTGGTAAATTGCTATTGACGCATGATTTATTTTTAATTAAAAAGTCCACTAAATTGTTTAGGAAAAAGAGAGTATCACTATTTTCCCAGGACTCTCTACGCAAATAACTGTCTCCAGTATGATATAGACAAAAGGCAGCCATGATAGCGTGCTATATTAGACTTAACAGAAGGTTAAGATATATAGCATGAAAGCGGTCATTCGCATAGAGCCCCTTATATGTATCACAGCTGTTCCACTAATGCTAGGCAGATTGAATGCTATAGCATATACTCCAACCTTTCTATGTATAGCATGCCTTCCAGATACATCCATCATATCCACTGCCCCAAACGATCACTCCCTCTTAGTATATTGAGATTCATTTCTTGTAGGCCTGGCTCCAAGAAATGGCCCTCACTTACAAATTTCTTTACACCTATAGTTGTTGTATGCACAGTTAAACAATCCTCACTTTGTAACACCCATGTATGAGTTATCCGATTGAATATTCAGCCAATAAATGATTTAGGAACACAATATTTCAGTTATAGCGTTTGTGACCTTAATCTTAAAGTCATACCACCTGAAACACAATACAACAGAGAACTGCACTGAGAAGCAACAGCCTTATATCCAGTATTTTGTCATGTGTCTAGCCCAAGACAACATACTGTATATCTTATTACACATATTACTACCATAGACACTGTTAACCCATGTTTCTAATGCCTTACAAATGGCCTTTAGGGTTGGCTGTTGAGATCCTCCTATCATATCTTTAATACATCAGTTATTTTATGCGTTTTTTACAATGTACTACCCATGATAAGCTCTATATCAAAACCCAGACATAGGGCGGCAGTACACAGACACATATAGCATAGGCATCCTGTGACAGAATATCTCACAATTTATTGAGCCAAGAAGAATGGCAAGAAAAATGCAATATCTGTATGAGGACACCTTCTACGCATAGCCAGAGCTTAACCAAGAGTAATCTATGAATTGATCATGACACAATACAGTAAAGCGAGATGGGCAAGGAAATGTACCAACAACAGGAAAGTTACTGTATCCTAAATTGTACACTATACTTGTGTAACTTTGGACCATATGCAATCTGATTCTTAAATATAGATGATCTTGTATGAGCTATATTATGTTATTGGATCATCTATATACTATATATAGTACTTTAGTATAAGCTAGAAGAAGTTCTGCATGAATAGCTGCATTTAGTAGATGGGTATATCAAGAAATCCTCTTAATAGCATACTTGTGAAAGGTTCCAACAATGAAGCAGTGTTTTTGCAGGCCCAATGGTTTGCCTCTTTTTCCTTGTACTGTTTCCCAGTGGATTGCAGTTAACCTCATTCCAAGCAGCTAAGTTATTTTCTTTCATTCACTAAGCTTTCCAATATAAACATGTATGCTGGCACTTTGGAGAAGGCAGAGCACATTTTACATCATTCAAGCTCATTACAGGAACTCCTTAAATCACCTAAGCAGAATGACTTAACAAAGCTTCACGTGATGCAATTCTTTTATTTTCTGTAATGTTTGTTGAGCTTAAAACATTTCCTTTAGTTTTATTTAAGACATCTGTAAAAAACGGGAAATAACAACTTATGGTAATATTTTCACATATTTTTTTACAGCTAGCAACACATTGCTGTTAGTAAGGTCCCAAGGTGAGCGTCTGTGAGAAGAATTGAGAACTTTGGAAACTTTTGTTGGAAGCCTGATAGTCAAGATGAGATTCCAGGTTGCATACAAATACAGCAAAGTCTTTGCTCATCTCTAGCTGTGAAGTGAAAGTAGAATTGAAGAACGCCAGCGTTACTTTTCTGTTGCCACTATGAATTCCTTCTGAGACACTAGTGTTACTCTAATGTAGTCAAAGCCAGGCCATCATTACGTATACTGATTCCCATTACTTGCAGAGTATTCAGCACTACAAAACAACTCACATAAGTTTCTGTCCATACTGGTCCCAATTTTAGAGCCAATACATTAACCAATCACTATGTGAATTTTGGAGAGTTGGAGGAAAGCTGAACACTTTGAGAAGACCCACACGAGCAAGAAGACCCCAGAGTTGCATAAGTATTAACACCGCCAATGGCTATATGGTACATCATTCAAATATAATGTCCCTGTCTCTGATCTCCATTAGAATAACACATGGCACAATTTTATGTCATGGACAAATCTGTCCAAAAATCTGCATGTCTTACTTCTGAATTTAGATGCAGATTTATTGTGGGTTTCACCGTTTGCAATGTCGGATATAAGGAAATTACAGCAGAAATAGTGGTGGATTTGTGATGTAAATTAGACTCCATGTCTATTCAATGAAGGGGGTTTAACTCAACTGGACAACCCAGTTAAAACATATGGATGCCAATGAGAAGGGACTCCTGATTTAGGAACTGATGGACCTATGACCATTATTAGTTCATTACAAAGGCAGTTTCAATCTAAGAAGGGGTTGTACAAAAGGATAATAAATATCTGTTAGGGCTCGTTCACATCTGCGCTCAGTCTCCATTCATGCAGGTTTCCGTTTCCTGCACAAAAATGAGCAGGAGATGGAATCCTGCAGGACTCTTTCATACCCATTCATTTGAATGGGTTTGAAAGATGTCCGGCCGTGAGCGCCGGTGAGCGTTTTATGCTCTCCGCCGCGAAACCGTTTTTTTTAAAATTGGACACAGAGTCGGACATGCAGTACTCTGTGTCCGATTTTTTTTAAAAAAAACGGTTTCGCGGCGGAGAGCATAAAACATCCACCAGTGTTCACGGCCCGGACCCGGTCTGACAGCTTTCTGTCGAAAAAGCTGAGAACGGACTCCGGGCGCTAGTGTGAACCTAGCGTCAATTATGCAAATTTCCAGTTTTTCTACATATAGTTTGAGCAATTTGCAGCAGTTTTTGAGACACATTCTGCCTTAATATTTACTCCAAATTACACCCAGAATCTGCATCCCATTGTTTTCAATTGGAAGCCGTTACTGATACTTCTTTTTTCAGGATGCTGAAAGGAAAAGTGTTCTGCTTGATCTTCTCCTGGTTTGTCTGGCAGTTTCAGCCATAGAAATCATTGCACAAGACTACTGCTGATTAACCCCATTGTTTCCAAGAATAAGTGAGCAATTCCGCAAAAATCTGCTTTGGTTTTCTGCTGTGGGTTACACAGGGTCAAAATTAGGAGAGAAAGAGCACCTTAAATTCCTCTCCAAGTTCCTTCATGTGAACAGTCCTTAGTGATCTTATTTAGATCCACTGTCAGTTTTAACTTTGAAAACTGCTCCAAAGCAATACTGTGTGAACACAGCTCTATATTACAAACCATGCACAATAATAGATTTGATGGTACAAGATAATAGATATAAATGCATTATTAAATGTTGCTTATGTTGTTAATTTGGAAATAGTGATAAAACTGGACAAATTTGAATAAAGCAAAATATGGCTTACTGCATGTTACAGGACACAACCTCTACCTATTCTATAAATTAAAAAAAAAACTCAATAAAAACTGAGAATTTAAAAAAACAACAACAAACAAACAAAAAAAACCCCTTTACTTTGTCTATGCTTGTCTGTTTTCCACAATCCTATACGCTCTGAGAAATGAATTACTAGCACAGGCTGACAGGAAAGCATTACAGATCTTACTCAGATGAGGTTATCGTTTAGCAAGGGTAGGAGGAAGGGAGGAAAGGAAAGACAAATGGTTAATGTAACATTAGTGGGCACAGCTGACTCCAATTTGGATTTTAGTAATCAAATAGTTGCACCCTGTTGTAACACAAGCTACTTTACATTTCGCCACCATTGTCACCATAGAAGACGCTAATCAGATTATTTGCTAATGGCACAAACTCTCTTGTGATGAAATTTCATTAAAGCCTGGTTATCTTTCCTAGGTCAAACATAGTTTACTCAGTCTAAAGTTCTTTTAGAATAGTATTGATGTTCCCAAAGGGAAAAGAGCTCTGCAGATTCATATGATTTTCCAAAGCTTTTAAACATACAACGGAGAGGTTTAGAATAAAACACAACAAACTAACATTTTTATGAGAGTGGGGGCTGTTCCCTTTGACTTGTTTTACACAGTTCAGTCCCTCTATTCCAGTTTTCTGTTGTGGGGAGATGATCATGTGGTGCATATTTGGTACAAGGCTCTTGTGCCAAACATGCACCACATCCCTGTTCTGTACCTCATTTATCATATTGTGCATATGTGTGCGGGAACAGTTATCATGCAAATCGATGACAGTTCCAGAGTCCCACACCTCTCGGGACCTTTACTAACCCCTTGTTCACATCTGCATTTGGTAATCCATTCAGGGAGTCCGAATGGGAACCCCCCGAATGGAATACCAAACGCATTGGCAAGCATGTGTGCATTGAAACTAGACTAAATGGGGTCCATGTGCTCTCCACGTGGTGTCCGCAGAAAAGTACTTCGTAATCTACTTTCATATCCGCATAATTCGTGCAGGCAGCACGCGGAGAGCACATGGACCCTATTATAGTCTATGGGGTCCGTGTGCTTTCACTGCACACCACTTGCCAATGCATTTGGTATCCATGCGGAATCCCCGA
Organism: Leptodactylus fuscus; assembly: GCF_031893055.1. Classification (NCBI taxonomy): domain Eukaryota; kingdom Metazoa; phylum Chordata; class Amphibia; order Anura; family Leptodactylidae; genus Leptodactylus; species Leptodactylus fuscus. Next base: position 249,177,615 of record NC_134265.1, read on the forward strand.
ATGGATTGCCAAATGCAAATGTGAACAAGGGGTAAGACTGGTGTATAGGGTTGAGCCGATCCTTGAGATTTCAGGATTGTTTTTAAAATCCGATTTCCGATCATTTCCCATCCAATCCCCATCCCAATTATGATCCTAATGTAAGTCAATGGGATTTTTTACTGATCGAAAATCAGATTTTAAAAATGAAACTATTCACTACACAGCGTGGAATTCAAAAATTGAACACTTCAATTTTTGGACTCCACGCTGTGTAGTGATTAAAAAATACCACAGCTACGTAAGTCCCCCCTGCTGTCCACTTACCTGCACAGAACCGCTGCCCCTGCCGCTCCACGCTGCTCTCGCTTCTCTTCTTTCTTCTTTGCATGTCTGTAGAGCACCGTATGTGCCCCTGCCTCCCAGGCTAGTGTTACTGATGCAGGGAGTAGGCGTGGCTTGTTGTGGCATGCACGGTGGCACAAACTGTGGCACGCACGGCGCTCTGCAGACATGCGCAGTAGAAAGAAGAGGAGCGAGAGCAGCATGGAGCGGCATGGGCAGCGCTTTTATGCAGGTAAGTTGAGCAATCGGAATTCTGTTCCCGATCTTTTTTAGGCCGGATCGGAACCCGATCATAATCATGAAATTTCCTCGATCGCCGATCGTGATTCAATCTTTTCAGATCCTGATCGCTCAACCCTACTGGTGTACGAAACTCTAGTCTTAATCTGACAGTTTCAAAAGTATGTGGATCTTTGAAGAACTCTGAAAAAATAGGGTACAGGGTGGCACTTGACTCAAAAAGACTAAATTAAAGATAAAGGACAAAACTCCAAAAGACAAAATTAATTCGGATGTACGATCACTTGAGAACTGACCAACTCCCAAGTGGAAACCATATAAAAAATGTGATAGCACTCCATTTTTTTTCTGCAAAAAACATTTATTCACAATTCATTGTAAGGTGCTACATTAACATTTCGGGAACTTGTCCCTTCATCAGTCTAAAAGAGTGACATAAAAGAAGAGAGAGGGGGAAAAATACAATATCAATAATTACAAGCAACATGTATAGTAGTGTACAAAACAGTATTACAACAATCACACATAGAAATCTGTAGATGCATTAAGAGTGCAGTGTCAAACAAACTACCTACACTTCAATATGTGAAGATTAATAGTTTAAAAAATCAATCTCATATAGGGGACATACAGTCCTATGAAAAAGTTTGGGCACCCCTATTAATCTTAATCATTTTTAGTTCTAAATATTTTGGTGTTTGCAGCAGCCATTTCAGTTTGATATATCTAATAACTGATGGACACAGTAATATTTCAGGATTGAAATGAGGTTCATTGTACTAACAGAAAATGTGCAATATGCATTAAACCAAAATTTGACCGGTGCAAAAGTATGAGCACCTCAACAGAAAAGTGACATTAATATTTAGTAGATCCTCCTTTTGCAAAGGTAACAGCCTCTAGTCGCTTCCTGTAGCTTTTAATCAGTTCCTGGATCCTGGATGAAGGTATTTTGGACCATTTCTCTTTACAAAACAATTCAAGTTCAGTTAAGTTTGATGGTCGCCGAACATGGACAGGCCGCTCTCAAATGATCTGAAAACAAAGATTGTTCAACATAGTTGTTCAGGGGAAGGATACAAAAAGTTGTCTCAGAGATTTAACCTGTCAGTTTCCACTGTGAGGAACATAGTAAGGAAATGGAAGACCACAGGGACAGTTCTTGTTAAGCCCAGAAGTGGCAGGCCAAGAAAAATATCAGAAGGGCAGAGAAGAAGAATGGTGAGAACAGTCAAGGACAATCCACAGACCACCTCCAAAGAGCTGCAGCATCATCTTGCTGCAGATGGTGTCACTGTGCATTGGTCAACAATACAGCACCCTTTGCACAAGGAGAAGCTGTATGGGAGAGTGATGAGAAAGAAGCCGTTTCTGCAAGCACGCCATAAACAGAGTCACCTGAGGTATGCAAAAGCATATTTGGACAAGCCAGCTTCATTTTGGAAGAAGGTCCTGTGGACTGATGAAACAAAGATTGAGTTGTTTGGTCATACAAAAAGGCGTCCAAACAAAACAGCGTTCCAAGAAAAACACTTGCTACCCACTGTAAAATTTAGTGGAGGTTCCATCATGCTTTGGGGCTGTGTGGCCAATGCAGGCACCGGGAATCTTGTTAAAGTTGAGTGTCGCATGGATTCCACTCAGTATTAGCTGATTCTTGAGAATAATGTTCAAGAATCAGTGACGAAGTTGAAGTTACAATGGAGATGGATATTTCAGCAAGACAATGATCCAAAACACCGCTCCAAATCGACTCAGGCATTCATGCAGAGGAACAATTACAATGTTTTGGAATGGCCATCCCAGTCCCCAGACCTGAATATCATTGAACATCTGTGGGATGATTCGAAGCGGGCTGTCCATGTTCGGCGACCATCAAATTTAACTGAACTTGAATTGTTTTGTAAAGAGGAATGGTCCAAAATACCTTCATCCAGGATCCAGGAACTGATTAAAAGCTACAGGAAGCGACTAGAGGCTGCTATCTTTGCAAAAGGAGGATCTACTAAATATTAATGTCACTTTTCTGTTGAGGTGCCCATACTTTTGCACCGGTCAAATTTTGGTTTAATACATATTGCACATTTTCTGTTAGTACAATAAACCTCATTTCAATCCTGAAATATTACTGTGTCCATCAGTTATTAGATATATCAAACTGAAATGGCTGCTGCAAACACCAAAATATTTAGAACTAAAAATGATTAAGATTAATAGGGGTGCCCAAACTTTTTCATAGGACTGTATATATCTAAACCAGCACAGGAGGCATGTCTATTTAATAATAATGTGTGTGGTGTGTATAAAACAACTAGCAGTATTGCATGCTGTACAATGCCTCATTACGCTGTCCAGGAGAGTTTACATATTTGTTCTGAATATTTTCCTCAAATATACATCATTACTAGATATGTCTAAAAAAAGACTTATCCTGAAGGCTCAATTCAGAATACAGCATAATAAAACATAAGCCACGACTGAGCCGATTGTGATCAACTTGCTTAGTGATCAAACAGTTACAGTATTTGACTGAAGCATTGAAATAATGTCTGCCATGTTAATTCTGCAGCATAACCACAAACGCGGGGCACGAGGGATTTCCACCATAATACATGCATATGCTTTGATGTTGAATCATTTTCGGGTAGATAAATATTTGCAGTAACACAGTTGGTTACTTTCTAGGGCTTATCTCAAAGGAATTTAGGTAGGAAATCATTTTAATAAAGTGAATGCTGAACACAGGCTAGATTTTCAGGCAGGTTAAGATGCAAAAATCTGTCATCTGCAAAGATAACTCTTGGAGCAATGAATCATGGGATTTTTTTGGCTCTGTTTCTGCTTGATAGTTTTGTCAGCAGGTTTCAACACATGACAATAAAAGGAGCACCATCAATAAACCTCTGAGACAGATGAGCAAGATGAAATACATAGAGGGTATCAGTTTTTGGGTGCACATTTGGCTTTTAAATTATTTGTCAAAACTAGAAACCTGATCAGCAGGCAATGTTGACTCAGAGCTTTTAAACATTTGCTGTTCTGTTCAGCACTCACAGGAGGGGGTGGTGAGAGACGGCCTAAGAAGCATTTTTACAAATAATGAAGTATGCGTTCACACACTGGACAGGGTCCATGGCACAATGGGTCAAGATCACACTGATACCGGTCATCACCTATTTATAAAGAAGTGGTCCTGACACCCCGCCATGATGCGTCCTTCTCAAATCTGAAATCACCTATGATGTATTTCTTACTGATGCATGACAAGCTTTAGTGTATTGTGTTTGGAAGAAATGATAGTAACTGTGTAGGTCAATAATATTGGGTGGCACTAGCTCTTACCTCTTAGTTTTCTGTATACAGTGCAAGGATTTTGGAGCTTTATGGTAAAGTAATTTAACATCATTGATTATATAACATATGATGAGTTAAATACCTTGCTACTCCAGCATTGACACCTTACAGTCTTTGTTTACTTTGCTGCAGTGATGAAATGCCATATATCCGCATGACCAATGTAGTGATACAATGTAGCAATAATGTTGACATGTATGGCAGAAAACTACTCAGGCTAATGACTGGCGGCAACAGTTACACGGATCTGTGTGATGTCATAACTGAGGGTCAAATACATGAAGACCAGCAGGGACCACTGAAGTGTTGGCACTGTATTTGGGTGATTTTATAGGTTATCTTCAGTGGCGTAACTAGGAATGGCAGGGTGATGAGCAGGAGCCAGGATTGGTAAGTAAATAGGGCCCGTTACCTGCTGGGGTTACTCTAGCAGGTAACAGCCAATTAAAAGAAAAAATAAATAAATCTGCAGCGGTAGCGGGCTGTCGCTGGGCACCCTATTGTACCAAGCCCTGTGGCAGCTGCTACTGCTGCTACTCCGCTAGTTACGCCCCTGATTATCTTATTACATTTCCTACTGTTAGGCTTATTTTTAAACACCCTAAAAAACATTCAAAGGGATTGTCTAATCACTAAAAACTCCTTATCACGAGAGTTGTGGCAGAGATCAACAACAAATATCTGGGTTTTTTTTGTTTTTTTTTGTAATCAAAGAAAGACTATCCATGTTCAAAGGGAATCATTTTGGTCACGGTTGAGATAGTCATGCGATTTTACTGCAAATCCTGCACAACCAATGACCATACATAGGGTAGGTAAAGGGTCCTATTACAGATTTTTGTATTAGGGCCAAGGTTCAAGTTATGGTGGATTTATAGATGATATGCAATAAATATGATTAATTTATGTGTAATAATTTGCTATGGGTCAGCTGTGTTGTGAGCATTTATACAATGTGTTGTGCCTGGTTTAGAACCTCGAAAGAGAGAGAGTATGAAACACTTGAGAAACAAAAACAAATAGAAACTCCTATACCATGCTATAGTTCTTGCATTAGGTATAACACAATGGGTAAGATTTAATGACATTATCTGAGTTTTAGTCAATGCAAGTTTTGACTAGACAATTTTAAACTGCGCCAAATTTATCAAAAAATCTGTCGCTGTTTAATAAATCTTGCATATTGTTACACCAGCTTATTATTGGTACATTTTTGGCAGATAGAGTTGTATCTAAGGGCCCCTTCACATGGCGTAAGCGCTCGGCTCATTCCAAGCCGTACACGCGAGCGCTTCTAAACACTTCCCATTCACTTCAATGGGAGCGCGGGTTAAGCCGGCTTTACGAGCCGTGTGAAGGGGCCCTTAGACCATGTCCTTTCCTGTGAGGTCATGCCTATTTCCAGATTGGCCATTCTCTCTTTCACACAAGTTGTAAAAGTGTCTAAGGCCGCACGTTGCAGAAACGTGTTGTTTTGAGCCAAACCCAGAAGTGGATTGAGCAGAAGGAAGAAGTATAAGAACTTCCTATATATTTCCCATTCTTTTTGTAGCCATTCTTGGCTTTGGCTCAAAAAACCGCAGCAAAATCTGCAACAAAAAAGCTGCGTTTCCGCAACGTGGGGCTTTTTTGCTTAATAATTCTAAGTTCTGTCTTGTGTTTGCTCCTTAGAAAAAAAAGCTGTATACACCCTTTGTCAGGTGCTTGCATGGCTTTAATTTATATGCCCTGTTAATGAGACATCTTATAATTTATAACCCTTTAACAATGATTACAAATCAACACATTTTCCTCATTTTATGGGGCCCAAGTAATTAATTTAATCAAGGCAGTTTAAAGCTAATGAGACTTTTTATTATACACGCTTTATTGTACCATGTGAAGTAGGGAATGGAAATAGTCTTCGTAATAACCAGTGTCAACTCCGGAGGTGAACTTTCTTGCTCAGTAGATTTAATGATTCAATCTATTTTCGCTGAATTAAAATGAAATGGCTGATAGTACTATTCATGCAAAACAATTAATGGGGGCATTTTAGTGTTTGCTGTGTCTCCTGTGCCAAATGACTAATGCAGGCCATTTCTCCTAATATACATTTATATTTAACATCAAAGAGCTGGTCATGTTTACAGTGTAAGGTGAAACTCTGTCTGGCCTATTCAAAACTAATGGGCCACTGCCATATTCTATGTAATGGTTGTAGATGACACAGCTGTTTTGTTGTAAAAGTGCATGTGCCTGCGGAAAGGAGAGGCCAAGGATGTTACAGCTCTTTCAGTAACACATTTTTTGCATCTACTATTAGTCATACTTAATTGTTTCATGAAATAGTTTACAGAGGATCAGTCTTTATAGGGCAACTTTATATGTTAATGCACAATCGTGAGTCCGGACATTTATTTGCACACCATTTCTCTTGCTGCATAGCCTCGTACACTTATATAAGCTTTTATGTTTCTACACCATATGGGACACAGGTTTCAAAATCAGTGTAAGAATTTTTGAACTAAACGTGCACAAAAATCAAAAGTAGGCCAAGTCCATTGATTTTTTTTCAGGACAGGCCAACTATCTTATGTTTTTACTATGGTGGGCCGCCAATTCTCTCCTGACACATGGTGTCAGGGGACATAAAAATTGGGCACCTAGAGTTTTAACACCCAGTCTTCTTGTTCTCAATGGAGAAAAGAGGAGCCTGGCAATGACTTACTCTTCTCTCACAATTGAAAACACATGTACACTTGTATGACCATTTGGGAGGAATCACTGTTGACTGTTCAACCAACAACTACTGAAGGTGAATGGGGATCTTTAGGTCAATGCTTGCGTCAGAAGTTCCGAAGCAAAGTGAAGACATCATTCATTAAAGAACTTTTTGCCACCATAAGTCTTCTTGAAACCATTCCAACAAGATGACTTTGACTTTGACTCAAAATTAATTTAGTATCTATAGCGATGACTGCAAGTATTTCAACAGTATAAACTCGTGTTATTAGGATGTACTTATGCCTAGAAATAGGAGGCATGAATATAAATGTAGTATAAATTCTGACTTAGGCATTTCTAGTGAAATGTTAGTCGTGCAGCACAATTGTTTTCCTTTATCTTTTGGTTCTTTGGGCATGAAAGAGACATCTATGGAGCTGATTAGTCGTGGGACTCAAAAAATTTGACTTGGTTCATATGATACCCTAAGTCAAATGCTGTGCGCTGTTCTGTAAGCAGCTCTGAACATAAATCAGTTTATGTCTGTTGCCTACTTAAAAACAAAGACATTTGAAGGATGGTCTGGTCTTGATGATATTCGGAAACTTCAAGTGCCTGTTTTAATGGCAAACAATAAATACTCTACAGAAAATCCAGCAATAGCCAGCACTTCAAAGTTTATGGTGTGAATATATAGCAGCCTTCTTGTCACAAAACTACATTCAATAGGAATTTAAAGGGATTTCTCCATTTGCTTTATGTAACTTCGTAATACACAGAACTTTTTGATTTATTTTCTCCTCTTAGTCAAGGTCTCTGCTTCCTGTCACCAAATGGAAACCCTCACAGGCCGAGAACTTTTGCTGGTCATGTGCAAAATGTCATGGCATAAAACCAGACACAGTACGGACATAACTCAAGTCATGTATGAAGGACCTTTAATAGAAGAATTTGCATAGCGTTCTCGGTATTCCCAGTCCCAGAGAGTTCTGTTAAAGGCCTCTCATCCATCCAGCCACTATCCTATACTAATAATGGGAAATAACCCTGAAGCAGCGGTCTACAGATTGGCGTCTCTCGACTCTGGTCATTTGGTACCAAGTTATGCTCAAGGCTCAATAGGGAAACAAATAAAGGGATTTCTGAAGAGTCAGAAAATGAGTTGATTCTGGTCCATAATAGAGACATGGTTGAGCATGTGTAGTAATTTTCCATGAAATGAATGAGAGTTACAGAAAGCTGCTCTCTGATTTACATGTCATAAAAGTCTATTTTGCAACAACCATTTTAAGAAGGACTTGGCAGGTCTGGCAGATCTTCACTCCATTTTGTTAATGAATGGCGGTAAAATTGTGTGCCCAGTATTACAATGAGCTCTCGGCTGAGCAACAGCTCCTTGTCAACCACCCAAGCCAACATATGCAGTCCAAAATCACATGAGAGTGAAGTGAAGTTGCCAGGAACATGTTTGTCTATGACATTGTGGCCAATCAATAAACAATTATTTTTTTAATATTGTTTTTTAAGCAAGAGCCAAATAACATTGTAATTACAGATTAGATCTACAATAATCATAGCCATTGTGAATACACTAAAGCCAGGCTGACAAGTAACACTCATATAAAACTAAATTATATACTACTGGAACTTGATCTTAAGTGGTAGGTAAGGTTGAAATGACACATATCACTTATGTCTGTCCAGTTTTTTTTTATGTCTGAGTTAGACAAATTGATGATAAAGTTTACACTCTCTACATTGGTCTGGTGTGCATTGTCAGACATACCTGGACATAAAACCAATGTACGCAAGGCGTGTTAGTGTCTGATGCAGAAAGACATCTGCTGTCACAACTGATGCCACCGGACTATTGAGACCAATGTGTCCTAATAGGAAACTATGAGATAGATTTTGCCATCAGTTTTTGTAGATAGATAGATAGATAGATAGATAGATAGATAGATAGATAGATAGATTTTTTCTCGACTATTTGAAGCTTTGTTATGTCTGAAAGTTTATTACAGACTTGACTACAAAGCTCCACCAAGTGCTGTACAATAAATAGTAATTCAGATAATGGGGAGAAATAAATTGGGCACAAGCATTAGATCATTGTCAGCCATAACTGCTGATTTCGGCATAACCAACTAACCATCTAATGTGTGAAGGATTTTTCAAACTTTCCCCAACAGCAGATTTGTATAAACTGCAAGCCACCGCCAAACTTGTCCAGCAGGTAACTCCTCTGTCCCCATTCAGGACATATAGATGCTCAGTCAAGTCCAGTATGCTAGTGTATGGGGGGTTCATGTGAGCTAGCTCTTACCTGTATTGCAATTATTATAACACATAGGTAAATTAAAAAATATGAACAGAAATAGGATAAGAAAAAATTGACTTTCTCTATACTGTTGATTCATTGCACAATTTCTCTTAAACCCTAAGGCCTAGCTCACACGGGGCAAGGGGGACGTATTTTGGTCCTGATTTTGATGCGGGAAGCCGCGTCAGAATAGGACCAAAATATGCCTGCCGCGACTGTCGCAGCTTCCAACGGTCACAGCCTCCCGCTCCGGAGTAAGCCCAAATGAATGGGCCTAGTCCGGAGGGTGCTGCCACGAGGCGGATGCTGCGGCTGGTTCAGCTGCAGAATCCGCCTGAAGAAACCGCAACTCGCTTCTTTTTTCCGAGAGCGGGAACATGCTATTATGAGGGGGCGGATTCTGATGTGAATTCAGAGCCAAAATCCGCCCCCTCTTGCCCCGTGTGAATGAGCCCTAAAGATAAAGTCCCATTTACACATAGCTGTAGAGAAGCCGAAACTCCCAGTGGAAAGTATAAAAGAACCTACAAGAGATTGTTTGTTCCTATTCATGGCCTCTTTGCATCCATATAAGTACTTATATAGCATGTATTGTATACCATTTTGAAATAATTTAGTATTTTTACATTACGCCCTATATTAGTCCACTAAAATCTGATTGGTCTCTGTGGTCAGTTCTACTGTGAATATGTTGTAGGTATAAATCTATAGTACATAAGACTGGCTTATCGTACTTCAGTCTTAATAAATGGCCCAAGTGGCACGGGGAGAGAGATTTATGAAGAGGCTGTGGCAACTGCCATGGATTTCTATTATAACTCACTCCAGAAAACTGGTGAAAGTTATAATAAATCTGTTGGGCCAAAGTGTCTCCGCCATGGCCGGCTCCGTTCCACACCCTGTTCCAGTTGCAGATCGGGGTATGTGGCACAAGCCTGGATTGAGGAATTCCTTTCCCCCTTAAATCCAGACTACTTATTTGGGAATCCTGTCAAAGACATTAAATTCATATTATTTATAGTATAGTGAGATTTCAATGGGTGAAACAATGACATACTGTCCTAGATATAAATGGAAATTTTTTTTAAAAAAAAGATATAAACATTTAGAAATCTAGCTGTAACTTCTACAGCAAGTACAATGGGGTCTCTTATGCCTGATTCTATAGTGGTGCCCTGGGACTACGGGGTTAAACCAATAAAAGATGTTGTGTCTTGCTTGGGTGAGGTTAGAGGACAAGCATTCATTACTGCACAATTATTGGCCTAACAATGCATTATGTGCCTGTTATGCTCATTCTTCATTTTTGACTGGCACAGACAAACATTCATTTGCATGCGGCTGAAAACATTGCTTTAATGCAGTCTTATGAGTTTGCAGTGATCTGCAGCTCAGTGCTTTATTGACTGATACACACGAGACACTTCAGAGCGAGATCTCCAAATAAAATGGTCCTTTTTTAACACTGAGATAATTAAGTCTTTCTGAAACAAGAAACGTGTAGGCACTTAATTAAAGTGTATCCCCAAAAGATTACGCCATTCTCATGTTATAATTCACATTTTACGCATCAAGCACTTTCAAGATGCTGATTTTTTTTCTCCTACTTGAAGAGACCTTTCCCAATATATCATATAAACATAGACTTATATACAGTTGTCCTATATATTATTAAAGTGGCATGATAAAAAAATATATATACCACATTGCATGCTGTATGTTATAACCACAACCTAGCACAGCACTAAAGATTTACTGCACATGTGATGGACATTCTGTGATTGTATGGCATTGCGAAAAAGCACTATATAAAGTAGACATAATAACATAATTCTAATGGTTTCCGAGTATAGATTGAAATGCGTCTACCAATAGCACTGATCCATCAACTGTATGTTACTTACAATGCATCAAACAAATGAGATGTACCAGATGAGAAAGGGCTTATCAAGTCACAGTAAGGCCTTGCACAATATGGCGTTATGGTGTCCATTCATAACCAAGCTACAGTATGACAGTAATGATGGATTTATTTGTTCAGACCCCATTGATTTATAAAGGGGACTGTCAGATTTTTGATGGCAGTTTGATATTTTTGATGGTCATCTAAAGTACAACAATGCTGAACAAAAGCAAATAATATTAGTGTGGCACATGAGTAGTAAAAGAGGAGGCCATAGATATTTCAAGTCTACATAGGTAAAAAATAAATTCTCACTGAGACAACCTCTTTTCATTAGGGCCTATCGTATCATAGAGGTGGGTCCTCCTATTGGAACCTCTCTCTATAATCCATTGGAATGGCAGATTTGACTAGGCCAGTTTTTATTCTGAAAGTTAGCATGTAATACTATATTGTATTGTCTTACTCAATGACTGTAAGTACTGATAGGTGTCAATCACAGTCCACCTATACTGGATCGCTCCCAAAAAATGGGATATCAATCTCATCAACAGCTCCTAATTTATCTCATGTCATCTGTAGATCAGACAGGTTCCCTTTAAGAATAATTTTTCCTTATAGGGAATGTGTTGCCAGAAAATTACCTATTTTTTTTCTATAAAGTTTTATCTTTATAGAAAAAATAAATAAATTAAAAGGTGAGCTTTTTTTTTTTTTTTTTTTTTTTTTTTTTAATAAACTATGTTATCTATTTTAAAAAGAAAAAAATCTTAAAGCTCCTGCAGTTCTGGCATTGTCCACTAGGCCAAATAATATGCTGAGACTTCCTGTTTTTTGTAGCTATCTTTGCAGCAGTCCTCTTACTAATCAGCACACTCATGATCACAGATATCATGTGTAAAGACTGAGAGTCCTCAGTAGTTGATACCTTTTTTAATGGCTAACAAAAATGACGACAGATTGCAAGCTTTCAAGACTACTAGGTCTCTTCATCAGGTATGGTTAATCGACCGCACATATATCATATATATGAAGATACAGAATCCAATAGTCACAATACTAGATTTAACAATTTTTTCTACTCCCCTCTCTATACATTGGTCCTGTACAGGTCACGGAGCATGTCTAAAAAACTCTCCCATGGAGAAAACTATACCAGGGGCAAGAGAACTATACCAGGGGTTAAAATTTCTAGGGCACAGCTTGCCATAACCACCCCAAATCCCATATTTAGAATAGATGTATGTGCTGATTGCATCCATGTGTATTTGTACCACAGAATTGCTGTCTAGATATAAGTAATATATTTCAGGACCATGAAAAAAGAAATTGATGGCCGATTTTCTAATCATCCCAAATGTCATATGTATATACACATGCAGCATAGGATTACTTACTAAGCACCCGGAAAACCTATGCACACAACCATGTTTTATGTTGTAGGGAAACATCTCAAGTACTGGGATCAAATTCACAGTGAAACCGTGAAGTGAAAAAGTAAAGTAAGCTGGAAATATTGAACTAATTATGTCCCTGTCAAGAACTTTATGGCCATGGTCTTCTTGCAGACCTTGTAGCAGTCTCTCTGGATCTGAAGAAAAGCAGTCAAGGCCCTGCAGCAATTCGGCTTGCCTCATAATCAGCATCTGCCTGGTCACCTGCTTCCAATGTCACCGGACTGGTGATCTGAGCTATGTAGGTTCAGCTCCACTCCAAGTAACTGTCTGCTTTTAATTGCCAGGTCTGCGCTCTCTTAACCCCATCAAGGGTTACACTTAGCCTGGAGCACTAAGGCAGGAGTAATGAGTAATCTAGCTCCTGTTTCTTCAGCTTTACAGCATCTGCTAGGCTGCAATGCTGTCTGTTTATGGTAGTGGATGTATGATCATTTTCCTATAGACTGCAGGGTAGTATATTTCAGAAATCAGTTCTTTCCTAATATGGAACCATATCACAGTTTTCATTAATGCAAATGAATAAAAATAGGTGTTGTCAAGGGAAGCTTGAATCCCATGCATAATTGAAAGACTGAAAGAAGTATTTACTGTGAGTGGGGAAAGGGAGTAGCTCCTTTTCTGCTTTAATACAGGACATCATTTAAGATCTACTTGCTGAGACTGCTAATGAAAAACACACAGTGGCGCTTTATGTGCCAAGTTCATAACTGCAGACGTCAATACAATTGCAGATCTCTCCAACTGTCACCCCCTCCTGGCACATTGTCATCTATGATGGACAATCTAATGCCTGCCCACTATTCTCAGCCACAGATGTGGTCGCTAACCTGCCATGCTGATCTGCACTCTGACTCATACGGCTTTCTATATCAATGGAGCAGTACCGACTACTGTTAAAGACAGGCATTTGAATTCATTAGTTATGCTATTTTGCAGTTTCCTTTATATAATCTGGTCTTCAATAGCCACATTATAATCTCTTATTAAATCTTTCCTCTTTTATTGTATATTTTCTCTATGGAAGGTAAAAATAACACAAGGTAGAAATTCATTTAAATGCAATAAATTCTGCTTAAGGCTCATTCTCTTTAAGTTTAGTCAGAAAAACACTGAGCAAACAATCCAAACTCAAGACAATTGGGCAGTGGCCTAAGTGCCAGACAACTACAGTCAGAAGCTAGTTCATGCAGGGTGACCCAGCAGCATAACAATGCTAGAAGCTGGGACTGAAAGTCTTTGGGGGCTATTTATCATCTGCCCCTTTTTTGGCCATATGCCCTCTGCCAGTCCCTCCACTGGCTACCTATAGCCCAGCGAATTGAATTCAAGCTACTAACGCTAACATACAAAGCCATCCACAACCTGTCCCCTCCATATATCTCCGACCTTATCTCCCGCTACCTGCCCACACGTAACCTCAGATCCTCCAACGACCTCCTACTCCGCTCTACTCTCATCCGCTCCTCACACAACCGTCTCCAAGATTTCTCCCGTGCATCCCCCATACTCTGGAACTCCTTACCACAACACATAAGACTGACCCCCCACAATCACAGGCTTCAAAAAGGCCCTTAAGACTCATCTATTCAGGAAGGCCTACAACCTCCAATAACACTATCACCACACTGCCTTCTGAACAGTCTCCCCTATCCTTCTGTCTCTACCCCCTTCCCTCGAAGATTGTAAGCCCTCGCGGGCAGGGCCCTCTACCCCACTGTGCCAGCCAATCACTGTTAGTATGATATGTACCTGTATATTTTGTGTATTGTATGTAACCCCCAAATGTAAAGCACCATGGAATTAATGGTGCTATATAAATAAACAATAATAATAATAATAATAATAATAATAATAATAGGTGCACCTTTTTTTAGACTAGTTTTGCCATGGTGCCCATTTATGATGTCAGCGCACATACTTGTTATGCTTCATTTTTTACTTCGTTTACATGGATCCCTCCAAACACTGCAATGTAAGGGGAATCCATGAAAATTGGTCTCCCTCAGATGCAAGACAGCCCATTACCAATCATAGTAGAGAAAGTGCAAGAGGCCACGACATATGAATGGTTAAATGTCCATGATCACAGTTATCTCTGATCACTGTGGGACAATGCTGGCGGGTCTCTGCTGTCTGAACCAGCTGGTGGCCAGTGCGTCTGCTCTGCTTCAGATTGGACACCATAGTTTGTTGTGTGCACCAGAACATACATATACGTTCTGGTGCACATAGGAATTTTATTCATTACATTTAACAGCAGCATGGTTTTACCATTAACTATAATCAGTCATAAAACAATCAATCAGTCTTTGATAAATGGATGGAATAATTGTTGCAGTTGGCATAAGTCGCCCAGTTTTCAGCCACATCATGAGGATGTGGGGGCAGGTTTATTAAGACTTAACCAATCCTTAATTGATTCCCTAAGGGCCCCTTCATACGGTGTAAGCGCTCGGCTCATTCCGAGCCGTACACGCGAGCGATTCTAAACACTTCCTATTCACTTCAATGGGAGCGCGGGTAAAGCCGGCTTTATGAGCGCTCCAATTGAAGTGAATGGGAAGTGTTTAGAAGCGCTCGCATGTACGGCTCAAAATGAGCCGAGCGCTTACGCCGTGTGAAGGGGCCCTAACAGGGGCAAGATTCACCAGAATGACTAGGTAATTCTTGTGTATCTCGAATCTATTCCTCCCAGTAACTGGCATAGATTTATAGTATAATTCATACCAGTTTTCAGGTGTCAATTACAGTAAATCTGGTGTTCTGAGCTCTGTCTAAAATAGTGTTGAGAGGGGCACAGGGGCTGAGATACATAGTGTACTAAAAATGTGCCAAGTTGAGTAGCATTTTTGGTCACTTTTGTGCAGCAACTTAGTAAATGTGGCCCAATGTATCTTGTTGGCAACCTTTAACAATCAGTTGATTTATTTGAGTGTCTCATATAAAGTGACAGTACGGCTCAAGTACTGTGATGTCACTAGTGACAACTGTATGGTGGGTGGTTGAGACAGAACAACTTACTAATTTTACATTTGATTTAAAGGGCAAGAATGCCAAGTGTGTATTACATTCTAAATATGAGGATAGCACTCATATATGTAGAACTCAAACTGATTCAACATATTCTGGCAGTTCAAAACAAATGGCCCTTCATTACTTTCTATATAGTTAGTAACCTCAGTCCCTCGCATTGGATAATCCCTGGTTAGAAAGGCCTCTTGACAATAAGTTGATCACATAATATTCCCAGTGATTTGCCTTCTGTTGGGAAACTTAGGAGTAAGAGTTTAGCTTTTCTGCAGCACCACCACAGGGCAAAATGTGCATTGCACAACGTCCATTCTAATCATTACATTGTCTGTGCATTACAAGACAGGACAAGTCCTCCGGAGTGAGAGATGCTCTTTGCATTTGCCAAGCACTGAGGATATGGAACAGAAGATCCCATTTTAGTACGTAAAAATTCCCTAGGATCTAGTACATATTTTCTTTCACAGCTTTCTAACACACATTTGTGTGCTCTTCTTCTTCATGAGAACAAGTAAATGTATTCAGTGTTTATATTCTTCACAGAATCTTGTTCAAATGCCACTGTTTATGACTTGCTTTATAATGTGTAATGCATGAGATTCTACACCGAGCTTCCAGACCGTATCTGTGAAAAAGAAATGGTTTCACACTCTATAGTTTCATAATAGGCTCAATAAAAAGAAATCAATGAAAAATAAGCAGCACGGTGTTACGTGTTATATACAGTGTACACACGTATAAAGCACAATATGCAATTCTACATAAAATGTACTAAGTCAGATGATGGAATCTTTTTAACCACACCCTTTAGAATACTGTATGCAAATGTCAGACGGAGCAACTAAAGTTATGTCTATGAAGTGTCACCTCCTTTAACTTCGCCTTTTAATCTACATCCAGATAATATTTAAGCTTCTACTGCCTCTGTCTATCAAACACAAGCGCAAGCAAAGCATGTCTGATCGCAGCTCTGAAAAGCTTGCCTGCCTCCATGTCAATCAGAGAAAACATTTCTTATCTGTATCCAGAATGATGAAACCACAAGGGTAATATCCAAGGCAATGTTCACTCACCCATTTCAAGCGTATTAAGCTTTTAACTTGGCTCCTTCGCAGGCACAGACCACTCACCTGTCCCTGGTCAAGAATTTGTGTCTGCTGTCCTTACACATCTGCCTGCTTGACAACATAGTTGTACCCGCAAAGTGCCCCCCCCTTTAAAGTTGTCAGCAAATCTTGAGCGATGAGCTTTATAACATCACTCAGATGTGCTAAGACTTTGAGCTGAAGGATTGTTAATAATAAGAGCATAACTGGCAATGTAAAGATAAAACAGCAACCCACACATGACAGCAGATAATTGAGTTATCAGGTTTAGGCTATCCCGTCTTTTGTTCCTCTCTGACACTAGATCAATGAGATGCTTTAATAGCCATACATGTAAGAGACTCTGAAGAAAGATGTTAGGGCTACAAGATTACAAGGTCCTCTTTACCTGGGACTTCAGTCCCATAATAAGCTAAATAATACATTGGTCGTCACTTGTTTAACTTTATCATGCTATCCAGTGCAGTTTATAAAGGGGACATGTTATTGTTAACACGATCACTCATCAAAATATAGTGGCATATCATTAGCAGCAAAGTCCTTGGTATTTCATCTATGTAAAAGGACCTAAAAGAGGTTGTCCAACCCCATATCAAATTTTCATACCGATAACCTCTCTTAACACCCGGATGCCGCACAGATCATTTGCTCTGTCATCTCAATAGGTCATCAGTATAAAAATTTTACTTGGGGCTGGACAACTACTTTAAAATTTAATGACACTGATCTACCATTTTGGTTTCTATGCCATATTTCTAATATTTATGGGAAAGGGTATCAGAAGTTTACTTATATAGCACCTACATAGACCACAGTGCTGAACACAGACAATAGCATCAGTACCTAGCCTCAGGAGGGCCCTTTCTTACACAGTAGAATTCATTGCATAGGAAACGTAATAACCTATCCATATGAAAACCAGCATAGAGAGTAAATCCATGCAAGCACAGGAAGAACATGCAATCTCCATGCTGATTTTATCCTTCATCAGATTAGAAACCAGGAATCCAGGGCTTCAAGGTAACAATGTTTACCACCGAATGACTGCGTTATACATATGCAGCAGAGCTGAATGTGTCATTGAACTCTAGAATTTTAAGTTATGAGAATTGTGATAACAGTAAATTTAAGAAAGTACAAAAATAACACTACAGTCTAGCACCTATATTACAATATATTCAGTTAGAACAATTTATAGGTGTTCCTTTTTCCATTATTTCCCTCACGTACAGTGATCATGAGCTAATCATAATCCAATATGATTTTTTATGAATATTTTACATTCATTTTTTTTTTGTGCTTTTAAATAAGGATAGCAGTATATGACTATTACCTTCTTGTACCTACCGCACCCATCAATACCCTTTCCAATGTTTTGAGAAAATCTCTAAAAAATCTAGGACGCTTAGTTAAGCTGAAAAAAAAAAAAAGTCTAAGCATTTTTCCAGGAACCATAAAACAGCTATCTCACAAGCATTAACAAATCTGCTCTTCTTCATTATTTTGTGCACCAGACTCCCACTCACTGGAACAACTCGCTTCAAGTCCCTGCACTGAAGGAGTTTATCAACAGATGCCATATATTTTCCTTAAGTGCAGAGTAATGCACTCAAATAAGGCCAATAAAGAATGTACGGAGAACTAGTCCACTCCATACTTTCTATGGAGTTTTCTGCCATTGCTGTGTAGTATACCAGTCATGTGGCAATGGGTAGAACTACTCTACTCTTCCGACTGGAGCATTGGCCACACAGATTAAAGCCAAAACCAGAAAAGTTGGACTGACTACTTGCATTAGGTATACACATAGTTTAATAATCTGCACTTCATCTTTCTGTATGGTCTCTTTGTAATGTCTGCGGAAGATACTCTGATACCTATCTCTTCTGACCTTTCTGACATCATGTCTGCAGATCAAGACTGGTGATAAAGTGGGGTTATAGCTCCCACCTCTTTGAGAATATGCAGTTACTGTCATGACAGAAGCTTCTCCTGGATCACTGTCTTACTCTATGCCTAGGCAGCTTCATAGAAGACAAAATGCATAGTATACCTGTAAGGAACAGGCAAATAGAAGGGGTAAGATCTATAATACACCGAGCCACTACTTTTCATCAGGGCCACAAGGCTGTGTTCAAGGATCTCTTTTCATCACTGCTTTCTGCTTCATATACCTTTTTATTCTAAGTCTCTTGACTCAAGGTCCTTTTTAGCTAAATGCTTGTCATAGATTCCAGCATTCACGTCCTCTTTTATAAACTATAATGTGGAACGTGTAGCCATTGCATTCATTCTCAATAACATAAAAAACAAACAAATAATGAACCATAACCTTAAAGGACCTTGTCCTTGCTGACTTCCTCTATTATAGGCATGTAATAATATATAAAGTACTTATATGGTTACTACGCCTGAAACGTAATATTTTTATTTTATACCCAAATATTTTTCTTTAAAAAAACCCAAAACAACACTATGTAATCCAAATTGGGTTCTAAACATTATACTTTAGTTGAATACATACGTTGCTACCACTGACACTCTGGGTTATAAAGAATGAAAGAGATACCCAATTTCCCACATGTCAAAGGAAAGCCCTAGGTTTTCCAGCAATTTAAAAGCCAAGCTGACAGCTAATGGGTTTGCATGCCTTTAAAGGCTTCCTTTGGTTAGAGAATAGAAGATTTAATTTCTGCGCCCCTGGACTCTGCAGATACAATCCATGAGAACTATCATCACATCCATGGGGGGGATTGGGGAGATATCAAACACACTTGATAAACAGCTATCAATTTAAATCCACATGCCCAAGCGTAGCGGAAACATGTGCCTTGCTTCTCTTGTCTCATTCTCTTCTCAAGGTAGTAATCCCTTTATCTCTTGCCTGATTGTCTTTATTGATCTTGTTTCCCACCAGCCCATCCTGGTTTCTCTGAAGAATTTTATCTAAGGAGGAAACCTATTTGGAAATCTCGCAGCACTGATTCTGCCTTAATTTTCAGCTACTGCCTCTATTATCTAACCTCGTACTTCAATCACAAATCTGCAGAAAACAGATCATTGCTGGAATATCTGGACTAGGTTTTTCCCTCAGCGCTCAGTTCAGGATCTGATGAACACATTCTTATGGAGTGATCATAGTGAAACTTAGGCTTTACTTCCTTGACACTTAAAGGTGCTATTTATTGATAATACAGTATATCTAGAATACAATGGGCCTCCCATACCATAAGGCTCTTCAAGTGCTACTACATCAATAAAACTATCAGTTTAGCAATTGACTATGTGTTAATATTGCAGGATGTATAAATATGTCAGCAAGTTTGTGAAAGCATTGCACTGTAAAAGGTATGAAGATCTTGGATGTGCAGTGCAATAGTTAAGGGATGATTTAAAGATATATTTTAGATCGGAGCTTATTAATAGTCTAACCATAATACTAACTAAGTTGTAAACCATGCCTTAGAGAATACTGAGTATATACATTGTAGCTGATAGTTGTATACAGATAAGGAATCCACAATGACTCCTTAACACTGCAGCCAATCCTTCTATCTATGAACATATAATGAGAGTGTAATATATATATATATATATATATATATATATATATATATATATATATATATATATATATATATGCCATCTATTAATACAATCAGCCTATGGACTGCAATGGGGATGTAATGATGCCCTGACTTATTTCCTATGGAACATATTTCACAGCAGATTGAGCATCATAAATGACTCCCAGTAATACCTGGCCCAATTTCTATTGAGGAGACAGGCTGGCATGCAGTGTGGTACCACCCTGTTCAGGGGGACTAGTTAGAGGCGAGAGCTCTGCCCTCCTCTCTGCACATCATGAACTGAATACCCTGCTTGTGTCTCATTCCTCTGACCAGTTCCCATACTCTGCTCAGTGCTGCGCTCACAAATGCTAAAAGTGAGAGGAAAGAACGTGTAATGCTTCACCAACTCCTTATAACATTACTACAGACTTAGTGATTTTAGGTGATCTGAAAATCCTCTTCTCCACTGATTCCCCAGAAAGTGAGTCATCCCAAATCTCTTTTAGAGCTGCGTAATCTCATAAAGACAAAGTATAGAAAAATTCTCTTCTCTATTGACTCTCCGAAAGGCAAACAAAACTGATTCACTGCAAATCTTCAATCTGGCAAATTGGTTGTACTAGCAGCATCACCGACACAGAAGCCAAGCTCTATGTCTGGAACTCAAACACACTGTAGGATAGTCTACTCATCACACATGCATAGAAACATATTAAAGACATCAATGCGTTGAGGACTTGCAGCCTGGCATCCTTACCCATTGCCCTCTCCCCTTACCTGCCCAGTGATAAGTTCTTACCTTGAGCTGCGAAAGTACTGCTGGCAGTCAGTATGGCCAGGGCAGGTAGGAAACACATTTGCAGGATGTATCCGAGCCTTAGACCGCAGCTGGCAGTTTCCAGACCCTTCCTCATGGTATTGGAAGGCACAACAAGCTGGCTGACTATAGCTGGGCAAACTCCACTTTCTTCAGCACTGTGACAGTCTGCCAGTAGTTACACCGACAATTGAAAGTACATTTATTTCCTCTATTAAGTTATAAAGCTCTCATACCCAAATGATCATAGCAACAGCCACCCCTGGCTATTCCCCAGCCTTAATAATCCCTTATTGATAGGCGAAAATGTGTGCAATGTGTCAGAAAGTAGAAGAAATCCGTTCAGTGAGAACAAGCTGGAAACAAGAATGATTGTAGAGATGCTTTAAAATCTTGAAAAGAAATCTTTGTGATGTTGTGCAGCACAGCCAGTTAGGATCCTAAAAGCCCATAGAGTCAGTGAGCGCAGGTAGAGGAGCATGAGGTGAAGCATTAGTAGTACACTGGAGCAGTGTGAGAGCACACGCATGTGGAAGGCAGAGAGAATGTGTGTCTGCCTCTGTTCTCTGTTACAAGGAGACTGTGAGAAAGTCAGCTCCTGCTACCCTGCTCCCTCTTCTCTCAGCCCTACCTCCCTGGCTGCAAGAGCAGACATGGATCCCTGGATCTGGAATCAGCACTCAGTCTGAGCACTGGCAACAAAAACACATTTGTCTTTTACTCCTGCACTTAATTAAAATCTCTTCTGCTGCCACAGCGCGACCGGGAAGGGGCTACACACCAATAAATACGTTACATTCCCTTCACATGCCTGTTTTATGAGATTTCTTTTGCCTTTTCACTTTTTGATGCATCATAATTGAAATCTTCAGCATTACAGTCACCTACAAAATAATGTTGGCCACAGAGATGACACATTTTGCTACACAAAGTATTTGTCTAATATTTTAGATCCAGACGAAACTTGTTTCCTATGGATATAGTGTCCTATATGAGCGATGATAAACCGCATGATTTCCCTTGATCATCTACTAGAAGCCATGACCAATACATTCAATATGTCTCATGATGGGTTAATGCTTTCAACTCATCAGATTGCCAGATAGTGGTGACATCATTGTGATCAAAGACTTATTTTCAACCATATCTGATGGATTTTTCGGAACTAGTTGTAATTGTTTCGATGCCATTGATGCACTAAATGCTGTCACGAGGGCTTTTACTTAGTAAATTTCCTATTACTTGACTGTATTTGTAATTTAAAGGCGCTGGAGTCCAAAGCTACATGTTTGACCATTAACTTTGGAATATATGTTTAGGGGACATAAATACTGTACTGCAGAAATATGCATATGCCTTTGCATACATGACACTAAATGTATCTTAAAGTGGACCTTAGACCAAATACACCAAGTCTTTACTTTCTTTATTACTTCACTGTATTTCTAGTTTAAAGGCGCTGGAGCCCAAAGCTACATGTTTGACCATTAACTTGGAATATATGTTTAGGGCACATAAATACTGTACTGCAGAAATATGCATATGCCTTTGCATACATATGACACTATGTATTTAAAAAAACAAAAAACAAAACAAATAGTGTACCTAAAAGTGGACCTTAGACTAAATACACCAACTCTTTACTTTATAATTTGCCGTTCCCCTGAATCTGCAGTTAGAATTTTCTCTAGCCCCCAGAGTTCCTGAGCAATCTAGTCAGGTAATTTTGTTGCCTACTATGCAAAATAGGCACCAAAGTGGTGATCCTGCTTTCATGAGCCAAAGTGGATAGCAGTGCTGTAAAGGTGACCATACACAGTGAATGTTAGCGGAGCTGACCAATCATCTTATCTGTATAGCTGCCATCTTGTGAAAGATTTTGGAAGAGAGAAGAATTCAATATGTTTCATTTTTCATTTGTGTACAAGGGATGTAATCAACAGGCCGAAGAATCTTGGAGTGGCTTATTTTCCTCTTCGGATTGAGAACACATGCAATACAAAGTTGGCTGAGATGAGCACATACTGTATGTCTGACCTGACAGCTTTACGTTTATCATGGATCGATATGTTAGTTGTCATTGTTTTTTCTAATAGCCTAGTTATAGGTGTTGTTATTTTGGTTAGTAAATAGCACACCCAAAAAACATTTTTTGCTTGATCATACGATAACTTAGCATAATTTATTAAATTATTGAATGCTGTATTCCTATTGCTATATAATCTAAAGCAGAAATACAAGTGACTAGAGATGAGCGAGTACTATTCGAAACAGTAGTTTCGAATAGCACGCTCCCATAGGAATGAAATGACGCAGCTGGAACGCAGCCGGGGCCAGCGTCCTGCCACTTAACTCCCTGCGCGCTGGCCGCCCCCATTCATTCCTATGGGAGCCTGCTATTTGAAACTACCGTTTCGAATAGTACTCGCTCATCTCTACAAGTGACCTATTTGTAATGTATAATATATGTAAAAAGAGCAACATTATAAAGAAGATGGCATGTTGTGCTATTATTCTACTACAATGCAGTGTTGTGGTCTGGTTATGGAAAGTTGCACTAAAAAAGGGATTGGGTAAGGAAGGGCCACATCATAGCTGTGATTAGAGATGAGTGAATCGAAGCTGATAAAGTGGAATTTGATCCGAAATTCAGGAAATATTCAATTTACATAGAATATGGATTTCCTCATGCTTTGTGGTAACGAATCACATTTTTTCATAAAATGGCCACTGCACATGTTAGGACAAGGGGCAAGGAACTGTGGGAATGTGGGATCACCCACAATGCCATGCGTTCAGGCAATCAGCCGCCAACCAGTACTTTGAGATCACAGCCCTATAAATCCCCTCCGCCATCTTGGAATCAGGCATTTTCCATTGTACTCAGTGCAGGGAGAGATGACAGCAGGCACTAGGGAATGTGGAAAATAAAGCTTGATAACTTATATTTAGCTCAGTCTAAGTTCAGGGAAAGAGCATTAGAAGTGGAGGGAAAGGACAGAGAGAAATGTATGTCTTTGCAGTCTGAGTAATAGGAACAATCCTACTTCACCTTGCTTCACTGACTGCCATTATAATGGGGTCCGTGTGGTTTCCTTTCAGTCTTCACACGAAACATGCGGAAAGAAAAGTGCTGCAAGCATATGAGTTTCTGTTCAAGGGGTCCCCAAGTGGACTCCCCGAACAGAAACCTGAACGCAGATATGGATAGGGCCTAAGAGCGACGCCTGTCATGTGCGTGTCACACTGACTCACTGTATTGTTTCACTACCACAACAGACTCCCCATGTGTGTTACTGCAAGGCACAGCATTCTACACTACTTTATAGACTGTCTGCTGCGAGGAAATAGCTGTTTTTAACGCATTTTGCCGCAAAATCGAATTGAATTGTTTCAGAAAATTTAGCAAACCGGCCAAATCTAATTTTGAAAAAACCTGCTAGCTGTGATCACTAGTCTTATTAACGTTATTGTAGACATTGATTATGCAGACGGAATATTGCACAGGGTGTGTACAGAATTACAATGTTGTTTCTATTGAAAGTTAAATTACCAATGAACTGGAAAAAATATTAATGCAACAAATTATTGATGAGAAAATGCTGATACTGGCATCAAAACTTTCCTGTTGATGATTAATATGTGGCTTTTAATATAACTGAGCTATTGTATGTATTCAGTGTGTGTTCTATGAGAAGATGGGAGCAAACTCCATATCACCTTGTTTTGGTCAACATTTATCATACAGAATTTTTCAAGAGTAATCCCAGAGGAAGTTGAACACGCTCCACCGTTGTTAGTGGCCAGGCCATTAACATAGAAGTCAAAATAGACACCTTCAGTAATTATAGCAATTCTTCAAGTATGGGAAATAGGCTTCATGGTGGTGTTGGGGAGGGAGGGTGCAATTTTAAAACATGATGGGGTCAATGTCTCAATTACATTCTCCTTGTTACTCTTCATGTGTAAATGTCACGGTACTGAAGTGTGTCTAGGAGTGCTGCTTTACTTGTTTTAGTGTTACTGTATTAACAGGCAGGACATAGATATAATGTTTAATAGTATATACCAATTCAATAATAGAGGATATTCATTTTATATGTGCAGCATGTTACTACAGTAATAATCAAGATTACCAAGACTTAGATGCTTGCATTAGTATTGTGGCAATGGTTTTGCTGCTGACATATACTGTATTACTATTACATTTATATCTGTAATGTAAGAAATTCTGCAATAGTGGTATTGTAGATGGCACAATAAAAGGGATTTTTGGTTGTAACTGTATGATGACTTTGTCACTAGATAGATAGATAGATAGATAGATAGATAGATAGATAGGCACAGCAGAGGGCCCTGTGCAAGAACAAGTACTGCATATGGCTCTCTTGTCCTTCGATGCATAGTGTTAGTAAACCTGCGCTTCTGTCATTAGCTCAATCTGTCCCTAGATAGCTGGATAGAATAGACAAAACCAGCAGCACTCCAGACAATAAGAATTCAAATTAGTGTTTTTATACCAAGACAGGCGACATTTCGGTGCCTGGAGTGCTGCTGGTTTTGTCTATTCTACTTATTTTGGGAAGGAATAAAGCACGTTGGGAGTTGTAGTGTCACAGTAGCTGGAGTGCTGTAGGTTGCTGATCCCTGTTATGGACCATTCATGCCCTGCTAAGGATAATGAGAATGAGATAATGAGAAAAGAATATATAAGAATATTCTCCTTGGTGAAAAAAGATGAACCTGCTCTAGCACCATTGATCCTGCACAACATTGACCCCTCTAGCACCATTGACTCTGCACAACGCACATAAAGGGATTCTATCATTAAAATCCCTCTTTCTACAAATACCACATCGAAATAACCTTTAGAAAGGCTATTCTTCTGATCTGTGCCGCTGTTCCTGAGAAATTTCTTATTTCTTCCTTATGCAAATCACTCTTCAGAAAGCACAGGGTTCCTCCCTGAAGACTCTTCCCCAATGCCTCTCCGCGGCATCATCAGTCGGCAGAGTCAACTGCGCATGTCCGTTTGGCTATTTTCCTATGGCCTCTTACATGAGCATCTGTTTGGCCACAGGAAATAGGCCGAACTGGCATGCACAGTTGGCTCTGCTGGTTGATGACACGGCTGATGACATGGCAGAGAAGCATCAGCGGAAGAAGACAGAGGTGTCGCTGGAGAGTCTTCAGGGAGCACACGGGACACCCCCTGTGATTTCTGAGTGCAGGGGTAATGCCCCCTGTGCTTTCTGAAGACTCATTTTCATAAGCAAGAAATAAGAAATTTCTCAGACACGGTTGCGTGGATTAGAATAACAAAGGTAGGAGAAGAATAGCCTTTCTAAAGGCTATTCCAATGTGGTATTTGTAGAAAAAGGCATTCTACTCATAGAATCCCTTTAAGGAGGCATAATACCCCTTCTGAACCACACCTTTTTGACCTCGCTTCACACTGATGAGGGCAATAACCCCAACACTGCTGTCTGCAGATAGATTTTTCTCCCTTTTGGAGGAGATATTTTGGCTTGGCTTGTCACTAGGTTTCTGAAAAACCAAGCATTGATCTTTAAGGAGTTACCTTCCTTTTCTCTACAGAAGAACTACATTGCTAACAATGAAATATTAAAATTAGAATCCTACTATAAAATGTACCAATTGCAGTCAATACACAACTAAAATTATTGGAACCTACTGCTAAAATGTCAGCCCAGTTATTCCTTAGAAATCTAGAATTTGTAGTGGCTGAATTAAAAGTATAATTATTAAATATTTAATGAAATATTCATATGCATCATGCTATGTTTTTATAACTAGGAATAGCATACCTTAACTGAACTTGCTTATTTTGTATCCCATAAATTTAGACTTCTAAATCTGACTCATTACCATCTGTATATTGTTTGTGCCACTTTTTTTTTTTTTTGCACAATTCTGGAACTAGAGATTACAGGGGATTTTATAAGTGTCCAGGGGCGTAACTACTAGTAGTGGCTCTCACAGGTCCCGGGACAGTAGAGGCCCCGACAATAGTCGTTACCACTGCAGTTTATTAATTTTTTTATAGGCCGTTACCTGCTGGAGGACCTCAGGAGGTAACGGGCCCTATTTACTTACTGATCCTGGCTCTTGCTCACAGCCACCTGCACTTCCCCTTCTGCAGAGGCTGCCGTGAGCAAGAGCCAGGATCGGTAAGTGAGGTCGTGGACTCACAAACTCCACAAACACTATCTTTATACTAGGGGAGGGTCTTTTCAGACCCCCGAATATAATGATTGGAGGCCTAGGGGGGGGGGTGAGGGAACACAAAACTCACTGGCTCCAGAAGGCTTCAGGCCTACTTGTGTGGTAAGGTAATTAACAGTGTTTTTTATGTTTGTATTCTTCCCTGGGTCTCCGATCATTAAACTCTGGGGTCTTAAAAGACCCCAGAGTACAATAATTGTTCATGGGTGGTCCACATAGGGGCATAATAGTGTGTACAGGGGCCACTATGGGGCATAATACTGTGCACAGGGGCCACTATGGGGCATAATGTTGTGTGCAGGGGCCACTATTAGGCATAATAATGTGTGCAGTGGCCACTGTAGGAGAATAATACTGTGTGCAGGGGCCATTATGCAGCCAGCATAATACTGCGTGCAGGAATGTGTGTGTGTGTGTGTGTGTGTGTGGGGGGGGGAGTTGGTCTGTCGGGGTTGTCGAGGGAGAAGTTGCTTGGAGGGAAGGTGGCTGGGGGAGGGCCCATGTCAACAGTTCGCCACAGGGCCCCACCATTCCTAGTTACGCCACTGTCTGCACTCATTGTTGGTCTTAAGCTGTGCTTCTTTATATTGTCTTTTTCTAAATAGGTAGATAGATAGATAGATAGATAGATAGATAATGGGGCCACAGAAGAAGGCCTCTGTGCAAGAGCAAGTATTGTATGGGTCTCTTGGTTTTCAATAAGCAGTATCTGCTACATTGTCATTACCATAGTCTTCTCCTAGATAGATAGATAGATAGATAGATAGATAGATAGATAGATAGATAGAT
This sequence comes from Leptodactylus fuscus, assembly GCF_031893055.1. Lineage (NCBI taxonomy): Eukaryota > Metazoa > Chordata > Amphibia > Anura > Leptodactylidae > Leptodactylus > Leptodactylus fuscus. The sequence continues at coordinate 249,205,482 of NC_134265.1, forward strand.
GGATAGAGTAGAATGAGAGACACAATAGACTGCTAAAACAAGAGATTTGCTTTGTTATGGATTGTTTTATGTTATTTGTGCCACTATTTTCCTTTCTGTCTCTTACTACCCCACTATACAAAACTGTTCTATTGGAAATGATATTGTAATGTGTATTTTATAGGCGTCATTGTACTGAGAGTCTGGCTTGTAGTAATACATTCTTTCTATGAAAGACTTCTGACAGTCATGAAAGCGGCACAGCTGCTAGATGATATCCTACTAATATGTTCTCAACATGGTCTACTAATTACTTACATCACACTCACCTACTGTTTTGTTATGTGTTGTATGGAGGAGCGACACGGAGAGGTTCTAAGGAGGACAAGCCAGATAAGAATGGTAAAACTACTCTACAATAAAATATGGGCAGTACCCCCTAAAGGTTAGGCAACCTGTGGTTCAACAGCTGTTGTTGAACCACAACTTATATGAACCTTGGTGTGCTACTTAGATGGCCACATGCTGTCTAGTGATCAGCAAAGGGATACATTACACTGTGCACAATGGTAGGTGATTGATAGGGTTTCTAAAGATAGATATATTTGGTTCTCAATGTTATTCTTGCAACATTGCACATATGTTTAGATGCTTCTGTTTATTTTTATGAAATCAAAGTATGTGTTGTCTGAAGTTGTCGCAGCAATAAATGCTTCTTTACAAATCTTATAGTGAAAGAAATCCACTACAGATTTTGCTTCAGATTATTATTTAAATTCTGTAGCCATTTGGGCATTCACCTTCAATGTATCCTTGTCATATCTATCTATCTATCTATCTATCTATCTATCTATCTATCTATCTATCTAACTCCAAAAAAGCAGGTGGCACACCAGAAATAGTGAAAAAAAAAAAAAAGTGAAGGAGGTTTATTCCCTCATACTGCAACGTTCAGCTCCAAGAGCCTGTTTCAAGATCTATCTATCCATCTCTGTATCTATCTCTGTATCTATCTATCTATCTATCTATCTATCTATCTATCTATCTATCTATCTATCCCATAACAGGATTCCAAACTATCATGTGCTGAATATTATACTAATTTACTATGCTTTTTTAGCTGGGCAGTTCTCTTAGATATGCTCATCTTCTTTCTTTCTTTCTTTCTATCTATCTATCTATCTATCTATCTATCTATCTATCTATCTATCTATCTATCTGTCTGTCTATCATTCTATCTCTCTCTCTCTCTCTCTCTCTCTCTCTCTCTCTATCTATCTCTCTATCTATCTATTTCTCTATCCAAGTACCATAAAAAACAATTCCACTAGAACTATAAAAATGGTTCTCACATATGGTAAACTAGGCTAAGCCCACTGGTGTTGTGTCCTGACTCCTTTCATTTTGGATTTTATCATCCAGGTACACTTATTCCCTTTGCCATATTGATATTTTCAACAAATACTTGGAACGGTTGTCGTACAATAAGCTGGTCTCAGGGTGTCCACATCAAGGTAACTTTGGGGAACCTGTAAGCAACTGTGTGATGCCACCACAGTGGAAAAAGCATCTCACATTTACTATTGAAATAAAGGGGCTGCCTGTGTGAAAGCATGCCAGGGTCTCCTTTGTAGTTAATTTAATAAAGGGTCCAGTGTGGACATTTATGGCCACTTGATCGGTTGGGAATACCGCTTTAAGCTCTGGCTAGTGACTAGATGAGAGCCCTAAATGATTCAAGACTATTTACTCAGAATTCCCTAACAGCATATTTGGAAATGGATTTTCTAAAACAGACAACCCCTTCCACAATGCAGTGTAAAGATTTAAAGCCCTGCTAATCTGTATGTAACCCTTTAGATGCTAATGCTTTACACTGGGAGTATGCCTCAGCAGCGGCTTCATTACCACTTCACCGCCTGGCAATCTTCCTTCTCGGACAAGCCCTTGTAATATAGGTCCACTGATTAAATAACACATGAAGAACTGTCATTATTCTTTAAGAGATTTAGGCAGCAAATGACATAGGATAGAATAGCGCACACTTTTCTGACTGCATTCTGCTATTATTAATTGAAGAACCAAAGTAAACAATCTATCAGAGTCACATAGAAATGAATTAGTATTGGTTTTATTACGGCTGTTATTATTAATCTGCTGTGTGTATACACCAGAGGCTCCTACTAGCGGCTGGAATCGTCCCCAATGTCTCCGTTCAGAAGATGTCTCTAGTGTTTCTTGAAGCCAGTAAACAGGATGAATGTCACACTGTTGCAATCCTCTCTAGTGTGCAAGCTCTGATACACTATATAGTTTTACAGTGTACACAGAAGTCTTAGGGACAACACAATGTCAAACTACAGCACTTACATCATTATTTTCATTACATGTGGTTTAGAGGCATGAGAGTTGTTACTGTAGAGAACATAATACAGGGAGCTTTCCATCATCTGCAAATATTACTGGGGAAAGCAATATGTCCTCATGCATATAGTACTGCAACTGCATTGGCTCTGTTAGGCAGATACAGAACACTAAAGGAGGACTTCACATTCATGGATTATTAGGCAAAGGTAGCAGACACGTTCTCTTTGTGTTAAAAGCAGAGATTTCAGAATGTCCCCCATTAACCGATTCACCATGTAACATACATGTTTTGTTGAACTTGAATCTTACTGTATGCCTCTGCATGTGACAGCTGTGTATCTATATATAGTTGTATCACCTTGGTATGTGTGAATATATATATATATATATATATATATATATATATATATATATATATATGTATCACACTATATGCAAATACTGCATACATAAATGAAGATATAGTTATATACTGATCAACCCTAGAATTATAGGTGAAGTGAAGAAAGGTGATTATCTTGTGACAATGGCACCAGTCTAGGGGTAGGATATATTAAGCAGCAAATGTAAAGTCTGGTTCTTTAATCTTATGTTTTGAAAGCAGGAAAAATGGACAAGCATAAGGATCTGAGCAGCTTTGACTAGCTATTGAACACCTGTAGGATATGCTGGAAAAACCAAGTCCAATCCATAGAGACCCAACCTTAAACTTATAGTACTACAGCAAGTGTGGTTGCTCGATACCACAGGACACTTTCAGAGGTCTTGTAGAGTCAGTGTGGAAGATTTACTAAGTGAAATGCACCAGAATTTTGACCTAATTTTCAACAAAAAGAAATGGATTGCTTTGCACCATATTTATCAAGTGTTTTAGACACTATAGGGAAAAGAGAGTGGCTTCATGTGAAATAAGTAGGTTTCCTGGAAAGTGGGCCAAGCCTAAGTTGCACCAATTTTGGCACATTTTTTTATTATCATAAACTAAGCCAACTGATAGGACATGTATAGTTAGACTAGCCTAATAATGTGACAGATATATCATTAGGCACTATCATTAATCTGGCACATTTTAAGACTGCTTAGTTTAACTGTATAGTCTGTGTAGATTTCCATTGTCTCACTGGGACTGTTGAGTTGTTTTGGCGCCATGAGGGGGCAATATTAGACTTAAAGGTTATTACTTACCAGTGTATATTGTGGTAGAGTGACTAGAAGTAGAAAAAAGTGTGTACCTCACCCTGAGAAAAGGAGGCCGGAAGAGACAAGTCTTTGGAAAGTTGGGTGTTTCATTTGATTTGCAGAGGTGGGCTATTATAATGGGCTATTAATGAGGGTTAATGAGCAGCCAGGTGGAGGCTCTACAATAAGGACACTTCCCATAATGCTTTCTGTCTAGGAGCCTGAGCCACATGAGCTGTATTTGCAGAAATACTGGGGAGTAGGCCCAAGGTCTCATAGTGAGGGACACTAAATGTTTAGCAAGGAGTCAGATGGCTGAGGAGTTGTTTTGTGCTGTGATGTACATGCTGTAAATGGCCAATCTGCCAAGTTGCCAACCATCTTGACCAGGAGATGAGGATCCCATGAGATAAAATAACCCCTGAGTTGTCATGCAGACTGTATAAGGAATAGATGAGAGTTACAATGGGCATCTATCATGCAGTGAAAGTCTACTTTATGTGAATAGCACCATTTCCTCACTTGTGTGTTTCAATTTAGTACATAGGGAGTGCTTAATGTACCCTGACACCTACAGCAGTGCCATCCACTTGGATGCAACTTCTGATTGGATGTACTAAGAGTGTTTCTATGTTTTTTTTTTAAACCAATGAATTATGTTTTGTGGATACATTAGTACTGCTTTTTATTGAAATAACTCCCGTTTCCCTACTTCTTGTTCTGCTCATGGTTTGATCTAAGAGTAGAACTGTCTCACTGTTGTACTGGAACACCACAGTACCAGGGATGTATGCACTGGGCCCAGACTCAGATTTAAGGCCCCATTTACACGGGGCAAGAGGGAGCGGATTTTGTCGCGGAAATCCACGTCATAATACGCCCAATCACAATGGTGGTCTATGTAGACCAATGGCGTTCTTTTTTCCGCTAGCGGCATGTTGCCACTAGGGGAAAAGAGAAGAGAGCTGCCCTTTCTTTAGGCGGATTCCGCCTCGCGACAGCACCCTCCAGACTAGGCCCATTCATTTGGGCCTAATCCGGAGCGGAAAGCCGTGATGGGATGCCGTGCACTGCACTGGCATCCCGTCGCGGCAGCCGTGATGGAACATGCACATGCGTAATTGCATGTGAACTAGCCCTAATATCTGCCCTCAATGGAGAGTGGATCCTCATAACCATCTCTTGCGGTGGGTCCAAGAAACCTCAGTGTAACACCGATTGACATTACATTGAAGGAGGGAAGAGGTGAAAAAGTTTGACAAGACAAACTATTTCTTGATCTCTTACTGTGAAATTACCCATAGAACTGAAAAATAAAGAAAGAAATGGAAAAATTCAGTGAAAGAAGCATCTCCAGAATGTTTCTGAAAAGTACTAAAGAGCAGGATGTTGTGTATTTATTTATATAAGTTGTAAAACATTTGTACTAAATGGCTTTATATCAACAGTGGGATTGCTTTAGCACGCAGCTGTAGCCCCATATGATGAGCGTACCGATATGTAGAATGGAAAGAATGAATACAATCTTAAAGTTATTGTATATAGAGTAAAAGTATTTCATTCTACATCGTACTTTTTATTTATACCTATTTTAGGATATATAATGCTTTGATTGCTTTTTATTCAAATTTTTACGGGAGGAGAAACAGCGAAAAAACTGTGGTTTGGCTCTTTTGATTTATTTTTCCCACGATAGTGTTCACCGTATGGGGAAAATACTTTTATAAGTTTGTAGACTGGAAATTTCTAGACATAGGGATACCTAACATGCATGTGTCACTTTCTATGTACTTTTCTATGTGATCTAGGGAAAGGAGGGCAATGCAGCTTGTAACAGAGCTTCCTGTAATGGGACAAAGTATATGCCATCTTCCTTTTATAGAGGATGTTGGGAAAGTGTTAAAGAGGATAAGAGGGATAAGTGTCTGAGATGGTCTTTCTTTTGCCAGAAGTCCTAGCAGTATGTGACATCCCATGTCCCTTTTCTTAGACCGCTGATTGGCTCCAGCGGTCATGTGGAAAAAAACATACAAGTATTCACACTTTAATTGAAGTAAAGAAAAAGCATCACTTTAAAGGGGCTCAATCATTGGTAAAAGTCATTTTTTTCTAAACATATATTTGCATAGCCTTTAGAAAGGCTATTTCAAATCTAACTTTTGTATGTAAATCGCCTCAGTAGTTTTTGAATGAGACCGTTTTTACTTATATGCTAATTAGCCTCCAGCAAGCACCAGAATTCTCATTGAGCTGTGTGTGTGAGAGAAGGGAGATGAGTCATTAGCACCAGCCTGTGCTGTACACATAGTGTGCTCTCTGAGACTTCCGGTGTGCACGCTGGAAGAAATTATTATTAAGATATCTAAGAAATGGTGGCATGGAGAAGACATCTAAAGGTAGGGGAATAAAAGCCTTTCTTAAAGCTATTCCAACGTGAGTTTAGCTTAAAACGGGATTCTAATGAGAGAATCCCTTTAACCACTTCCGGACCGCCCATAGACTATATACGTCCGGGAAGTGGTTGCCTAGTTCTGACAGGACGTACCTGTACCTCCAGTCAGAACACAGTAGCTGCACAGAGATCGTGCAGCTACTGAAGCTGGGAGCTGACTGTAACTTCAGCCGGAGCTCCCAGAGAGAAGACAGGGAAGAGCTGCTGGGCCCTACAAGACCCCAGATCAGCTCAGTAAGCTGTATATACAGTGTGCAGGAGGCTGGATTCCTCCTGCATCTGAGGTTAAATGTACCAGCCCCAGTTATAGGAGAAATCAGCCTACAGTACTAAAAAAAAAGTGATCAGATGCCCCAAAGGTCTCTTATCACCTTATGGGGACACCATCTGAAAAAAATAAAAAATAAAAATATAATAAAAAAAGTTGAAAAAAAAGTAAATAAAATAATATTTTTTTTTTATAATACGCTAATAAAACGCTGTTATTAAAGGTTATAGCCCCACCCTCAACGACACCATACAAAATAAAAATTACCGTAACGGAGAGGAAAAACTATTTTATAAAGTTTTTCAATGACACTTTGTGTTATTAAACAACAAAAAAAAAAAATTGAAAACCGGTCACAATTTCCCTCCTATTTTGTTTATATTTTCCTGGATATAAAAAAAATTAAAACACATTTGAAAATAAAAACAGCATAAAAATAAAGCCCTATATGTCCCCGAAAAAAGACGCAAAAATAGTTGACTGAGACATACGGGAAAAATGTTACAGCCCTCAAAACCGCACATACAAAATAAACCTAAAATGTGTCTGGTCCTGCACCACAAATTGGCCCGATACTGAAGTGGTTAATGTAGGAATGTATGGCACGTTCTTCAAGATGGCCTCCAACACATCAGAAATGCTCCACAATGTACTATGTACTAATGTACTAATAGAGCTAAAGTCTCTTCTATCTGTTCTATTATATGTTTGGTATCGTTCACAATGTCATCAAAGTGCTGTAGTTTGGCAGATGCACTAATCTTTCCTACTAGTTGTCTAGACAGTCTAAAATGCATCTCTAGTCTGAGTTTTCACCGCCTTATTAGTTGGCTTGATTTGTGCCAGGATTGTGTCTTCATTTTTTTTTTGTGGAATTGAAGTCATTTTTCTTTTCCAGCCACAGTCTCTTTGTTGAGCATGGCAGAAAATATGTGTCTTGGAGGTCTATGGTTTTACTATTTACCCCTTAATATTATGTATCAAACCATGGGGCAGATTTGCTAATCTGGTCTAAAATTTGGACAGTTTTGGTTAGACTAGACAGCCAAACCTAATGGAAATACAACAAAATAACCAAAAGTAAATGTGGGTAACTGTTTTCTCCTAAACTACTCAGAGGATGAGTACTAGTGTAAGTACAGTAAGAACCAGGTATCTACAGGGAATAGGTTGCAAACCTACAAATGGATACCATAAAACTGTGGATAGCATCAAACGCTATTCTGTACAATGTACAGAGCCAGAAGCAGATGGCTCAGAGCAGTGTGCTGTGACCATGCCGGACATTACAGGCCCAGTCACTGCACAGTGTACAAAGCCTCTTGTTTCTGCTTACAGAACAATCGATTGGTGCGGGGCCAAAGGATAGGTCATTGATATACAGCTTTCCATAACCCACTGCCGCTAACTGCGGTTAAGTTGAACCGATACTAGAAAACCCTCTAAATCTGACCATAGAGGTATTGGAGGGGAGTCTCTCATGACTGGTTGTCAGAATAAACAGACGGCAGAAGAAGGAGTTGCCTCTTGTATTACCCATTGTACTGGATGTTGTGTTCAAGCTGATAAAGACGATGTAGATGAAGTGGGCACACTTTAAGGTAGAAAATCTTAAGTACAATATTTGCATTGCATTAGGAAATGTATAAGCTATGACTTGCTATTTCCCTTAACACTGAGGACAGCAACAAAGCATTGTGTCAGCAAAAAGTGAAGAAATATGTTTGACATTATTTTGCTGAAAAACAAGCTGTCAGGAAAGGGTCCACAATACCTTGAGTATTGATTTATGCTTATTGTCCTTTACCAAGTGTCATTCTTCTGTTTTGCTGGAACAGAATGATTTGGCAATATTTAACGGTGATGCAGGTAAGAGTAATTATAATAAATTACAGAAGTGATTTCCTAAATGCCACTCAAAAGTATAGGCTATTATTTAATAAACTGGAGATGTATGCATTCGTAATGCAGTTCTAATAGCACATTAGTATAGTTATGTAATGGTGGCTTTGTTGTTGGGAAAAAACAAAGAAAGTCTATAATGCATTACTGTTGCCTCTTTTAAACCTGTGAAACCAGGGGACGGGTAGCCGTAACCTTCTAATACTCAGTCCTATTCATACTTTTCATTTTACTCTACAACTAGTCCTGAATGCAGCCACATGACTCATCTTTCTGTCAAACCGGTACACAGATGCATCTACCTTCTATCAGTTGCTGTACTGGTTGCCCATCCATCACACAATATAATATAAAATGATCACATCTGCTCACAAATCCATCCACAGTGATGAGCCCCCCTATATTTCCTCTTGTCATTGTCTACCTCTCTAACCATCTTTTCCTTTCTAAATAACAGAAAATATACACACGCAAAAAATATATAAAACTAACAAATTTTATTAATTTCAAATAAAAAACATATGACAATAAACATAAGAAAAGATGAAAGACAATATGACAAAAAAGTGAGCCAAAAGCCCAGAAGAACCTGACCACAAGTGGCTATGGATACAAAACCAAGATAGGGGGAAATGAAGGAGTCTGAATTATATTACCAGGTCAAAATTGCGTAATCAATATACAGATAGGAGAAGGAAAATACCACCAGAATATTACTAAAAAGCAGATAATAAATAATATCCCTCCATCTGATATTACAATGACAACCCAAGAATGACCAATGGACACAATAATATCCCCTATTTAGAGATGTACCACACCGCCTGTGGTGTGAAATGCCCGACACGCGTTTCGTCCAGTAGATAGACTTTATCAAGGGACCATCTTTTCCATTCTGCCATTGACCTTAGACTTGCATCCTCTGTTTTCTGAACATCCTACTCTCGTCTCCAAGGCTTTTCTTGAGCTGCACCAGTGCTCTGGAACGCTTTGCCCAGGACAGTCTGATTAATCCCCAACTACAGCAGCTTCAAAACTGTCCTAAAATCACATCTCTTTGGTCAGGCTTATCATGTGACCAGATCACCATGTTGTTTGCGGAGATGTAGAACAATAACTGTTTTTGTTCTTCCTCTTCTGTTCCTCAGATCCTATCTTCTCCATCTAGAAGTTACACTGCACTCCTTGCACTTAGTATCTGTTTATTCACCGATACTGGCTGGTGACGGGTTCAGACAGCTTCAGTTACACAACCTTTCTATTAAAAGATGGCTGGAGCATTGTGGCAAACAAGCCCAATGACCTCTTGTGTCCCTCTACCTCCTCAAAGAATGTAAGCTCTTGTGAGCAGGGCCCTCACTCCTACTATTCGATATGTTTATTACTTTGTCACATTGTAATGTCTCATATTGTCTGTTTATGTGTCCTCTGATTTGTAAAGTGCTACAAAATATGTTGACACTATATAAATAAAATAATAATAAAAATAATAATAATAACAACAACTATTATTATTATTATTATTTTCATATGTGTGTGTATTTTCCTTTAGCCAATAATGGTAATGGATTGAAAAGCAGGAAATGCAGAGTCCATACCACCTTCAGATATGTCTGGGCATAAAGTCAGGACCTAGTTCTTTCTATTACAGTACTTCCATTTTGATCTATGATTGGCATGTCCAGGAATCTCCAAAAAAAGGAGTTTGCGTCCCAGAGTCCTGGCAAAGTGGCAAATCTCTGAGGCCTGGTGAAACGCTCACTGTCATTTTCTATATGACATAAGCATATTTCATTTACATATCTGACTGATGTGTAGCTACATGCCAAGTTTTGCAGCAATCTGATATCTGTATTAGTTCTTTGTCAATCAGTTTATATTGACTCAGTTCAGCACTTCTTTATATCCAATTCTCGCACAAAAGAAAATAGTGTGATGATTTTTGTACCTGCTCAGCCAATGTACAGGTTGGAAAGGGAAACATACTATTGTATGAAAACAATAAGGCTGTCTTCATTGTGCTTGAATATGTTTTTACATTCTCAATGAGCATCAACTGCAATACTAATAGCCATCCTTACTGCCATACTGTAGAACATATATCTTTTTATAAATTGGATCTATTATCCATTATATTTCCATAGTTAACGGACTCACACTTCTGAAACTGCCATATACGATATTATATAACACCATAAATCAAAAACCAGCCAGTGAATCTATTTGAGGGCAGGATAAAGAATACATGTATTGAATTATGTATTGTCTAGTTAGCCTATGCCAAAAATTATAGTTTTCTTATTACTTTCTACATGAAACTAAAGTTAATGTTAGTGAACATTCTGCAGTAACAATATTCATTCTTAAATCCTTCATTGTCTGACAGTCAGAACAAGATTATATTTACCTTCCTTTACAATTTGATGTGCACTATGTACTTTTCATTTCTAAGCAATGCCAATACCCATTCACTTTTAATGTCGGTGCTAATTCTAATTGGCAAAATTAGCTAATGTGCCCTAGGTGGTATTGAAGCACCCCTACCCAGACATTATAAAACCACTATTATTTCTTTTATTCAATTTATATCACTGATTATTATCACAGTAGGACTCACAGCCAAATAATTGCAAGAAAACAGCATGTTCTACTTGGAATGGGGAAGACATTGGCCCATGTAGATCTAGTCCATTGGCACATACCGAGCATTTCATTGGCCAAGTTTTACAGATGTTCGATTTTAGAAGCCATATGACTGTATAATTACATTGTCCTGTAAACCAAAAAAAAAAAAAAAAAAATTACATTGTCCTCTTTTAACCATTTGTTAACAGGGTTAGTATGATTATTGTAGGCCATGTCCACTAAAGCTTTTCATAATTTATTGTGTATGTTGTACAGCACATAAGTTTGCATTTGTATTGTTAGTTTGGTGATGTTAAAACATAGATTAAAGAAATTCCAAAAAAAAAAATAAATAAAGATTAAAAGTTCATTAACATAACATACAATACTTATAACAGGTGTGTAACACCAGGCCCCTTAAACTTTTTGAATGCGCCCACACAGTATATCGCCTTCTTCACATTTTTCCATACAGTATAATGTCCTCTTTAATGTGCCCCACATGATATAATGCTCCTTTTCCTGGTACCCACATAATATAAATCACCTTTTACTGAACCCATATGGTATAAAGCCCCTCTTACTTATCCCAACATGGTATATTAGCTTTTTACTGGTCTCCATACAGTTTGCTGCCCCCTTTACCGACCCCCATACATTATAAAGCCTCTTTATTGGCTCTCATGCAATAACTGCCCTATGTAGAGACCCCCCTACACGAAGGGGCTGACCAGGCACCCTAAAGTTGCTAGGAAAACTTTGGTAGAAATTCTTCCACTATCAGATAGTTTTATGGTATAACTATGCAGAGTAAAGGGAGTTTTACTTTATGGTGTAGCTAAAACTCATGACATACTTCATTGTGACATTTACAGTATATGAAATGATTTGCTTCATACTGTCTGTCTAGATTTCAGCCTATATTAAGCATTAAATGACCTTTTAGATGAATAACACTTTCACAATATATAAACAGATGTGTTAGCATTAGAGATGAGTGAACAGTGAAATATTCGAGATTCGATATTCATTTCGAGTAGAGCCTCAATATTCGACTACTTGATCGAATATCGAATCCCATCATAGTCTATGGGAAAAAATGGTCATTTCAGGGGAAACCACTATTCGACTAAAGGAGAATCACCAAGTCCACGAATAGCAGAAGGAGAGTGTTTAGGAGGAGCGCTGTGCAGTTAAAGCGCACGGACCCCATTATAGTCTATGGGGTCCGTGCGCTTTAACTGCACAGCGCTTGCAGTTGCGCTGATAAAAATTAAGCTCCCTCATAACCGCAAGCTGCCAGCTCTCCCAACTAGCAAAGACGAGCCTGCGGCAAATCCACGCTGGTTCTGCAGCAGGCTTGTCCTTGCTAGTCGGGAGAGCTGGAAGCTTGCTGTTACGAGGGAGCTTATTTTTTCTCATAAGAATGACTTGACCAGCATTGATTGGCCAGTGTACAGCATTTGGCCAATCAACGCTGGTTCTGCCGGAGGCTTGTCTGTGAGGAGGCGGAGTCTAAGATTGGACCATAATGGAGACTGCTGTGGTCCGAACTTAGACTCCGCCTCCTCACAGACAAGCCTCTGGCAGAACCAGCGTTGATTGGCCGAATGCTGTACACTGGTCAATCAACGCTGGTCAATTCATTCCTATGAGAAAAAGTCAGCTTCCTCATAACAGCAAGCTGCCAGCTCTCCTGACTAGCAAGGACGAGCCTGCTGCAGAACCAGCATTGATTTGCCGAATGCTATACACTGTATAGCATTCGGCCAATCAACGCTGGTTCTGAATCGAATATTTACTGTGAATAGCTAGTACTATTCGATCGAGTATGAATATTTTGAATACCGTAGTATTCAATCGAATACCTACTCGATCGAATACTACTCACTCATCTCTAGTTAGTATCTGTCATGAACCTTTTTAAAGAGAATTTTCCCTTATGGACATTTATGGCTGTAACAACAAGCTATGCCATAAATGTCTAGTAGATGCAAAGTCCCACATTTGCTTCCCTGCCCCCTGTCTGAGTGAATGTAGAAATGGCTGTGCATGCACCAGTGTTTGTATTCGTTTGAATAAGAGTCCTGAGAATACCAAAAGCAGGCAGTCTTGGCTATTTTCAGAACTTCTACTGTTCTAAAAATCTAGTAGGTTTGGTGTCTGTCTGGCCTATAATAATAGTGATGTATAATAAGCATATCATCTTATAAGAAAGATATTGTTTTTATGAACTAAATGGATTTAACTGTTGTGTTAAATTAAGGAATAGGCTAATTCCACTGGGAAACACAAGTCTTGGTAAAGTTGTGGAATTACCAAGGTGCATCATTAACATTTCCCTATGGTAAAAAATCACAAAAAGTTGTGTGACCAGCTCAAGAAACCCACATTAAATCTTGTAATAGTGTACAGATCTCTTGAAACTTTTTTCCAACATGAAAATTCGAAGTTATGCTGTAAATGATAGAATTAAAAAAAAAAAAAATTAAATCAAAGTCAGTGCTACTTATTTGTGCCATAATGTGGATTGTTCCATTATGTGACATTGAAACACTTTAAATTACATTCAGACAATTATTCAAAGAAACACTCACACTGGGGAACTTCTTCCTTGACTTTCATTTGCACTCTGAAGAAGATGTTAAAAGTAATTTCTGATGTTACTGTCATGTACATCTACCATTGGAAGGAGTGAAAATCTCATTCAAGTAACATCATGTCTAAAAATACTGTATATGTAATGGACTTTCAGTGAAACATGCGAACAAATAAAAAAATAGTTTGACATTTTCAAAACTAATTCACATTTCAAGTATAGCTGTCATAAAAGTGTAGGGGAAAGGCTAATAAAAGATTGTTTGAACTGACTTTACTAAAGAAAGTAGACTACTGTACTCAGAAAAGTGCTTGTGAAGATTCTTCTTAGCAATGCTTTAACTGAGCTCAGGTGGTGGTGGTGGTAGTGGTGGCACTGGCAGACACATTTTCAGTGCTGCTGGTGGTGGTGGTAGTAGCTACAGTATGTGTGGTCATCACCCATGTGGGAGTTTTTTTTGTTCATCACCAAGTGGCAAATCCATGGCACTGTGTAAATTATTTTTTTTTCTTTTTTAATTAAATGTGGATTGTGCTTTTGTAGAATGGGAGGAAATCCATGCAAACATGGGGAGACCATACAAACTCCTTGCAAACGTTGTTCCTAGTGGGATTTGAACCCAGTACACCAGCGCTGCAAGGCTGCAGTGCTAAACACTGAGCCACTGTGTTGCCCTGGCACTATGTAAAATCTGTAAGCAGGAAATAATAATTTGGCAAAATAGAATTGATATTGGCAAACAAAGTGAGGAAGACTGACCTACTCCTTCTCCCACTGACCTTCCTTCTAGGCAGACCACATCCACACTTTGCACATGGTCGCTGTTACCATTATCATAACTGTCTGCTTCCCCTACTCATACTCATACTCCACTCCAAAGTCAGTCAAACAGACCTGCTCTACTATATCTAGCAGAAAATAATATGCAGGATGTGCCCCCACCAGGTACAACTGGGGAGTATTGCCAGCAACAATGACATGAATTTGGGGATGCACTGCAGTTGGGTAGAATAACACATTGTGATTGCATAGCCCCGTGCTAAATTTGGTGGTGAGCTGCTTTCTAAAAGAGATGCCCTGGGATCAACACTGAGGCCTGTGTTTGAGCTGTGGGGTGCGCCGACTTCAGGACACGGTGCGATATCAGTCAGAAACCAGAAGAGTTAACTCAAGATAAGTATAACAGTTTGTTATATTCTCTCACCTCCCCTGGGCCTACTCTTATACTCTGGATTCTGAAGAGACCCCTGAGTTTAATAATAGCACTTCTGGTTTATACTAGAAGTGCTATTATATATCTGGTGAACCGTTCCAGAAGACCACTCTTTGAAAAGACCCTCCTCTTAAAGATCAATATTTTCTGTGACCTATTTTTCTCCCATTATACTCTATTAAAGCTACATCTCTATAAGGAGCCAACCCCTTATTCAACCAAAAAACACATTTTTGAATTCATTATTGAATGGGAAATTTTTTGAAAAGACCACACATTGGACATAGATACACTACGAGACCAATGTGGATGAAGCTCCTTGTTGTGTCGCATCCTTTATATTTACCAAATCAAGAGTCTTGAAAGGGGTTTTGGGGAGAAAAATGGCCAGCCTTACACTGGAGCAGAGAGGCCATATCAATTAAGTCTGCCACTGAGTTGCCAAGCATTTATGTAAAGAGTCCCAATTTTGCTGGGACAATCTTGGGAACTGAACTACAAATGTGATGGGTTTTAGGTATAACCCATAATCAAATGGGCATTCTTAGGGTGCTCAAAGGTGGACTTTAAAGTTCAGACTTTGGCATATGAAAGTTTTGTCAAGACTAGCAATAAAGGGGGAAAATAGAAAGGGGAGTCATGTTGGGGTCTTGGAATGAGAGCTAAGAACTAGGTGTGAGAGGGAAACCATGCTGTGGACCACATGCAAGGGGCCAAGATTTATAATGATGTCTTGGTGGAAACCAAGAATAATCTGGCCATGTTGAACTAGAAAATGTGCAAGACACAAAGGAAGAAAGAGTCAGTTTTCCACCCATATAACAAAAGCATTTTCTTTCAGTGATAAATGAATAAACAACATTTTATGGAGATTATTAAACATGTATATGGCCTTTATTCCGTCCCCTAATTATAGAAATAGATAGATAATACTTTCTATTTAGATCGGACACCTCAGTGGTAAACGCTATTACCTCGAAGCACTGAGTTTGTAATTTCACTTGTGACCTGGGTAAAATCTGCATAAAATCTATATATTCTCCTAGTGTTTAGTCTGAATATTTTGGCTTCCTGCCGTACTCCAAAAAAACAACGCGCATAAACCTTTTGAAACCAACATAAAGTGAGCTGCATAAACCTTTGTAGTACAAATGTAGGTTTAGAAATGTATAAAAGCTTCTAATTGACCATTTATTACGGTGCATAGGGGGAGTTCCAAAAAACGTAATTAATAGTTTTGTACTTTTGTAATACAAATATTTATTTCAATGTGATGCTTTAGTTATAAAGAATAAAAAACTACTTGCATATTACTGAAGTTTAGGAAAAACAGCTGAAAATGTACTATGTCTGACCATCATTTATAAAAATCAATTATTGCGAGACGTTAGACTGGAATTTGTTTTAGAATCCATCTAGAAGACAGAGGAAGATAGAGTCTCAGCTGCAACAGATAACAGAGTGATTAATTGAGAAAGCCCTGGATTTTCTATAACCGAATTATATTAAAGTTTCCAACACTTTGCTGCTTAGTTCCGAGTGGAATTTTTCAAAGTAATTGAATAAACCATAGCTCAAAATGCATAGCATTTACCACCCAAAATGCCAGATGTGCAAATTTCCTTTTTTATTTGTCAATTTCTTTCTTTTTTTTTTTTTTTACTGAGAAGTGAAAAACACAAATATCTTTACAAAAATTGTATGTTGTTAAAACTGAAGATGAATCATATAATCCCCAGTATTAAGCAACGGGTACCAGAATTATGTTTCTTAGTTAAAGGATTTGTCTAAAAAATATGACTCCTTTCACTTTGTCCTGTTAGAACATTTGGACATCCTGGGGACACTTAGGATTCTCTCTATGATCCTTAGTGGGGAGTTTCTCCTACCCTGAGCTTTCTTATCTACTACATGGTTGGTCATTCATTCCAGTGTCTGGCATGTAGCAATACATTGCAAGGGGAATGTATTGCCAGACATGGCTTTCCTTAGTGATATTATATAACACTTGACTTTAAAGGGATTCTATCATTAGTATCCTGTTTTTAGCTAAACCCACATTGGATTAGCCTTAAGAAAAGCTATTCTTCCCCTACCTTTAGATGACTTCTTCACGTCGCCGTTCCTTAGATATACCAGTTTTCATACATATACTAATTAGTTTTGTCGTAGCACTGGGCGCATGCTGCAAGAAAACTAACGTTGCCTTCTTCTTGTTCGCTGCCTCCGCCTCTTCTTTCCTGTTTGGGCACAGGAAAATGGCCGATTGTGCCCACTACGCATGTCCACCTGCCATTTTCCTGTGGCTTCTCCTGTTCAGCCACAGGAAAATGGCGACTGACATGCGCAGACAGCACTTTTTGAAGAAGATTTGAAAGGACAAGGAGGAAGAGGTGGAGGAGATGAACAAGAAGAAGGCAGCGCTGGATAGTTTTCTCACTAGGGACTCCCCCAGTGTTGTTTGAGTGCTGGGGACCACCCCCAGTGCTGCAAGAAAACGAATTAGTATATGGATAAAAATCGGGGTATCTAAGGAATGGCGGCATGAAGAAGACATCAAAAGGTAGGGGAAAAATAGCCTTTCTTTATGGCTATTTTGATGTGGGTTTAACTTAAAACGGGATTCTAATGATAGAATCCCTTTAAGCCTGAGGCCTGACATTGCAAATATGCAGCATTTTGGCCCCAGCAAAAAAAAAAAAAAAATTGTGTATTACAGTACTTGCAAACTGGATGGGGATTCTGGCTAATCCCATCCACACATTGCAGAAAAAAGCTGCGGAAATGCTGCAATTTCAATAACCGTTGCATTTTTGTAAATCTCAACATGTCATTATACCCTGGTGTTTTCCGTATAGTTATACTAGAGACAGAAAAACTCTGCAGACTTTCTGTGAAAAGTACTGTGAGAAAAACCACAATGCATTTCTTTTTGGAAGCGATTCGCTATGTGGGTCCTTAGCCTAAAAAGGATATTACCAAACGACACATAAGAAATAAGCTAATATTTTACATGAAAGAAGTCATATTTTCTCATCTGTATAATTGTCCCCTATCCATAGGATAGATAATAAATTTCAGATTGTTGGGGGTTTGACCACTTAGACCCCCACCATTCAAGAGAATGGGGACTATTGGTCTCCAATTCGAAGGAATAGGGGTCAAGTAATAGTCAGGTAGCATGTACACTGCTCCATAAATGTGTCCTATTCCCATGAGAGTCTATCTTTATGTAGGAATTCCTCTTCTGCCAGTGTTATAGGTGTGATAGTCATCTTTTTATGATTACATAATTGCTTTTTGTATGACTTTATTTCTATGTATGTGACACATATTGAAGTATCATGTTACTCTTCATGGTCAGGAGTGTAATTACCAGTGTAGCAGCAGTAGTGGCTGCCACAGGGCCCAGGACATTAGAGGGCCCGGTGGGTCTCTGATTTATTTATTTTTTTAATAGGCTGTTAGCTGCTGCAGTAACCCAGCATGTAATGGTTTCTATTTACTTACCGATCCTTGCTCCTGCTCACGACTGCCTGTGCTTCCCCTTCTGCGAAGGCAGCTGTGATCAGGAGCGGGAATCGGTGTGGGCCCTGAAACCCACAAACCCTGCTATCATTATACTCTGGGATCTTTTCAGACTCTGGAATATAATGATCGCTGGGCCAGGAGAGGTGAAGAAATATAAAAAATACTTACCCCTCATGGGCTCCAACTGACTTCGGGCATGTTTGTTGACATCACAGATGTCATATCGGTCCAGGCTAGCATTATTATGCGTCGCGACACCGGCCTGGATCAGGTGATATCTGGTCCAACATTGGGGAGATCTGCGGTGAGTGCGCCAGAGTCAGGGAGAGGTAAGTAACAGTGTTTTTTTATGTTTGTATCTTGCCTGGGTTGTTCATGGGTTGTCCACAGTGGGGCATAATAGTGTGTACAGGGGCCAATATGGCACGTAATAGTGTGTACAGGGTCCACTATGGGGCATAATAGTGTGTGCAGGGGCCACTGTGGGGCATAATACTGTGTGCAGGGGCCACTATGGGGGCATAATTCTGTGTGCAGGGGCCCCACGATTCCTAATTACACCACTGTTCACCAGCAGCCCCACCTGCCAGTGTCCGGAGATGACTCTCAGCCTGCACAGTGAACAATAGAAGAAGAAAAAAGGTAAGTATGACATCTAGTATTTATCTAGTGTATATGCAAAGTATAATACACACACACTATTTGAATTAAATTAGATCATACTTTATTAATTTAATTACAAAACTTGTTAAAAAGTTTGGACATATAGAGGAGAATATACATGTACAGTACAGAAAGAACTGAGTTAAAATGAGATGCACAGATGGTATATTGTCTCTATAGGTATTACTATATCATACATCAAAACTAAGTGTAGGGCATAGAAAGTGTATACAAATAGCCCAGGCAAGCTCAGAGGCTATGATTAAGGGGCTACATTTCAAACCCCGAAACACGTCAGCCAGACGCTTTTTTCTCCTTTTGTCATCATGAGTAGAGATGAGCGAACACTAAAATGTTCGAGGTTCGAAATTCGATTCGAACAGCCGCTCACTGTTCGAGTGTTCGAATGGGTTTCGAACCCCATTATAGTCTATGGGGAACATAAACTCGTTAAGGGGGAAACCCAAATTCGTGTCTGGAGGGTCACCAAGTCCACTATGACACCCCAGGAAATGATACCAACACCCTGGAATGACACTGGGACAGCAGGGGAAGCATGTCTGGGGGCATAAAAGTCACTTTATTTCATGGAAATCCCTGTCAGTTTGCGATTTTCGCAAGCTAACTTTTCCCCATAGAAATGCATTGGCCAGTGCTGATTGGCCAGAGTACGGAACTCGACCAATCAGCGCTGGCTCTGCTGGAGGAGGCGGAGTCTAAGATAGCTCCACACCAGTCTCCATTCAGGTCCGACCTTAGACTCCGCCTCCTCCGGCAGAGCCAGCGCTGATTGGCCGAAGGCTGGCCAATGCATTCCTATGCGAATGCAGACTTAGCAGTGCTGAGTCAGTTTTGCTCAACTACACATCTGATGCACACTCGGCACTGCTACATCAGATGTAGCAATCTGATGTAGCAGAGCCGAGGGTGCACTAGAACCCCTGTGCAAACTCAGTTCACGCTAATAGAATGCATTGGCCAGCGCTGATTGGCCAATGCATTCTATTAGCCCGATGAAGTAGAGCTGAATGTGTGTGCTAAGCACACACATTCAGCACTGCTTCATCAAGCCAATACAATGCATTAGCCAGTGCTGATTGGCCAGAGTACGGAATTCGGCCAATCAGCGCTGGCTCTGCTGGAGGAGGCGGAGTCTAAGGTCGGACCTGAATGGAGACTGGTGTGGAGCGATCTTAGACTCCGCCTCCTCCAGCAGAGCCAGCGCTGATTGGCCGAATTCCGTACTCTGGCCAATCAGCACTGGCTAATGCATTGTATTGGCGTGATGAAGCAGTGCTGAATGTGTGTGCTTAGCACACACATTCAGCTCTACTTCATCGGGCTAATAGAATGCATTGGCCAGCGCTGATTGGCCGAATTCCGTACTCTGGCCAATCAGTGCTGGCCAATGCATTCTATTAGCTTGATGAAGCAGAGTGTGCACAAGGGTTCAAGCGCACCCTCGGCTCTGATGTAGCAGAGCCGAGGCTGCACAAGGGTTCAAGCGCACCCTCGGCTCTGATGTAGGAGAGCCGAGGGTGCACTTGAACCCTTGTGCAGCCTCGGCTCTGCTACATCAGAGCCGAGGGTGCGCTTGAACCCTTGTGCACACTCTGCTTCATCAAGCTAATAGAATGCATTGGCCAGCGCTGATTGGCCAATGTATTCTATTAGCCTGATGAAGTAGAGCTGAATGTGTGTGCTAAGCACACACATTCAGCTCTACTTCATCGGGCTAATAGAATGCATTGGCCAGCGCTGATTGGCCAGAGTACGGAACTCGACCAATCAGCGCTGGCTCTGCTGGAGGAGGCGGAGTCTAAGATCGCTCCACACCAGTCTCCATTCAGGTCCGACCTTAGACTCCGCCTCCTCCAGCAGAGCCAGCGCTGATTGGCCGAATTCCGTACTCTGGCCAATCAGCACTGGCTAATGCATTGTATTGGCATGATGAAGCAGTGCTGAATGTGTGTGCTTAGCACACACATTCAGCTCTACTTCATCGGGCTAATAGAATGCATTGGCCAATCAGCGCTGGCCAATGCATTCTATTAGCGTGAACTGAGTTTGCACAGGGGTTCTAGTGCACCCTCGGCTCTGCTACATCAGATTGCTACATCTGATGTAGCAGTGCCGAGTGTGCATCAGATGTGTAGTTGAGCAAAACTGACTCAGCACTGCTAAGTCTCTGCATTCGCATAGGAATGCATTGGCCAGCCTTCGGCCAATCAGCGCTGGCTCTGCCGGAGGAGGCGGAGTCTAAGGTCGGACCTGAATGGAGACTGGTGTGGAGCGATCTTAGACTCCGCCTCCTCCAGCAGAGCCAGCGCTGATTGGTCGAGTTCCGTACTCTGGCCAATCAGCGCTGGCCAATGCATTCTATTAGCCCGATGAAGTAGAGCTGAATGTGTGTGCTTAGCACACACATTCAGCTCTACTTCATCAGGCTAATAGAATACATTGGCCAATCAGCGCTGGCCAATGCATTCTATTAGCTTGATGAAGCAGAGTGTGCACAAGGGTTCAAGCGCACCCTCGGCTCTGATGTAGCAGAGCTGAGGGTGCACAAGGGTTCAAGTGCACCCTCGGCTCTCCTACATCAGAGCCGAGGGTGCGCTTGAACCCTTGTGCAGCCTCGGCTCTGCTACATCAGAGCCGAGGGTGCGCTTGAACCCTTGTGCACACTCTGCTTCATCAAGCTAATAGAATGCATTGGCCAGCACTGATTGGCCAGAGTACGGAATTCGGCCAATCAGCGCTGGCCAATGCATCCCTATGGGAAAAAGTTTATCTCACAAAAATCACAATTACACACCCGATAGAGCCCCAAAAAGTTATTTTTAATAACATTCCCCCCTAAATAAAGGTTATCCCTAGCTATCCCTGCCTGTACAGCTATCCCTGTCTCATAGTCACAAAGTTCACATTCTCATATGACCCGGATTTGAAATCCACTATTCGTCTAAAATGGAGGTCACCTGATTTCGGCAGCCAATGACTTTTTCCAATTTTTTTCAATGCCCCCAGTGTCGTAGTTCCTGTCCCACCTCCCCTGCGCTGTTATTGGTGCAAAAAAGGCGCCAGGGAAGGTGGGAGGGGAATCGAATTTTGGCGCACTTTACCACGTGGTGTTCGATTCGATTCGAACATGGCGAACACCCTGATATCCGATCGAACATGTGTTCGATAGAACACTGTTCGCTCATCTCTAATCATGAGCACTTTTTAAATTGTTTTGTACCATATTCCGGACAATCATGCATTAAATGTTAAGTTTTAATACGTCGGAGTTTGCTGGAATCATCTCTTGAAAGTATGGATTGCTAACCTTAGGCTGAAAGGTCATTTTCCGGGTGCACCTCCGCTTTCCAAACAGCAACTGTGATCCAGTGGTGCATCGAGCCCCCTCAGGATACGTGAGTGAGCTGACATATAAGTGCAACAACTGTGAACAAGCAGACACCGGGGATCTCTGGGCAGCCACAGAACGCCGCTGTCTCCTGCTCTCATGCTCCACCTGACCCTGCCCACATGCCCATCCCCGCCCACAGACACGCCCATCCCAACCACAGGTCCACCCCGGCCCCACCCACAAGCCCGTACCGACCCCGCCCACAAGAAGTGGTTAGTAGATCTTTTGCCTTGGTCAGTTTATAAAGTAGCTCACATGCTGAAAAAGTGTGAGCACCCCAGTCTAGACCGATAGATGAGCCTGGCCACTGCATTCAGAATATATTGTAGAGGGGAGAGTTTAGTAAGGGGAAGACCGATTAGTAAGGAGTTACAGTAGTCAAGGCGAGAATGAATCAGAGAAAATAAGTGTCTTTAGTGTATCTCTGGTAAGGAAAGGGCGTATTCTGGAGATGTTTTTGAAGTGGAGGTGACATGAGCGTGCGAGTGATTCAATATGAGGGGTGAAGGAAAGGTCTGCGTCAAACATAACCCCAAGGCAGCAGGAATGAGACTATAATGGATATATCAGGGACAGATCTATTAGATGGTGGAAACAGTAGTAGTTCAATCTTAGAGAGATTTATTTTCAGATAGAGTGAGGACATGATATTAGAGACAGCAGAAAGACAGTCACTGGTGTTCTGTATTAGTTCAGTGGTGATGTCACGGGAAGATGTGTATAACTGGGTCTCATCAGCATAAAGATGGTACCGGAAGCTAAATCTGGCGATGGTTTGTCCAATGGGGGCTCTGTAGAGAGAAAAGAGCAGGGGGCCTAGGACCGAGCCCTGAGGAACCCCAAGAGCAAGGGAAAGAGGGGAAGAAACAGAGCCTGCAAATGATACACTGAAAGTGTGGTCTGAGAGATAAGAGGAGAACCAGGAGAACGCAGTGTCGTTGAGGCTGACTGAAAGGAGCGTTCCAAGAGTTTAGTGATGAAGGGGAGGTTAGAGACGGGTCGATAGTTAGCAGCACAGGATGGGTCTAGGGAGGGTTTTTTCAATAGCGGGGTTATAACAGCATGCTTGAAGGAGGATGGGAAGATTCCAGAAGAGAGAGAGAGAGAGAGAGAGAGAGGTTAAATATTTTAGTAAGGTAAGTCGTGAGAGCAGGTGACAGAGATTGGAGAAGGCGTGAGGGGAAGGGGTCACTACTGCAAGTTGTAGGGCAAGATGAAGTAAGTAGCTGGGAGACTTCCTCTTCTATAACAGGCTCAAAAGATGAGAATGGACAGTCTGAAGTACAGTTGGTGAGGGGGTCCGTACTATGGTAGGTGTGGGAATCAATGCCACCTGGGGCTTGGGCAGTTATTTCCTTATCACGGATCTTATCAATTTTATCATGGAAATAGGTGGCCAGGTCATCAGCACTAAGGTCTGTGAATGGCGTCTGTACCTTGGGTGTGAGTAAGGAGTGAAAAGTTTCAAAAAGCCTTTTGGGGTTGCTGGAGAGAGAAGAGATGAGAGCGGTGAAATAGTCTTGCTTGGCGAGGTAAAGGGCAGAACTATATGTTTTAAGCATAAATTTGAAGTGGAGAAAATCGGTAGGTGAGCGTGATTTTCTCCAGAGACGTTCGGCACACCTAGAGCACCGCTGAAGAAATTGTGTCTGTGGCATGTGCCAGGGTTGCTGCCTCCTATGTGGGACTTTACGAGTGGAGGGGGGAGCCACTCGTAAACAATACAGCAGCTCAGTCGTAGGAGACTCAGTGGCCAACCCTTTGTGTATTCTTCCTTTGTGGACATAAAAAACTTTGTTATTTATATAAATAAATAGTGTAGATAAAGATAGCAAGCAATATACCTTATTAAAAAATGCTTTATTTAATTATTCCCTTCCTCTTATCTCTGCTCTTATCACTCTTTACATTCAGATATCCTGTCCATACTCTGTGAACTGGCAGATGAGTGTACAATGAAGTCTATGAAGAGGAAGAGGACAAGGAACACACATAGCAGAGAGGGACATAAAAATGTCACTGTATAGTGCAGAGGGCTCTGTTATCTCTTCACTACCTTGCCTCCTCCATAGACTTCCATCTGCAGCTTTAAACTTAACGGACTACTTTGTACAGATTACATCCGGGACAGAAAGAGGGAATACAATAAGTGTAGAAAGAGGCTCTATTTTAATAAAAAATATATTAAAGAATTTATTTTTATCACCCGCACTATTGATTTTTGGAAAAAAAAAAAGTGTAAAAGTTTAGGTATGCTTTGAAAAGGTATTTTAGAAAATGTTCCTAGATCTGTATCTATGAAAGGCTTCATTATGGAATCATGCTGCAGTAATGGTTTTACCTGTCAATAGAGAAAAAAAAAATCAATCTAAAAACAAGACAAACTCCACAGTGATAAACCGAGTTTGAAAAATCCTCTTCACAACCATATAGCATCTGGCCACGGCAGGAAAAATTACTAAATGGGTAAGAACACATGTGTATGTTGCCTTCCTAATCTTACACTGTGGGATCCAATCTTGTCTTTGGTACCAAGTCATCAATATGTTAGCGTGCATGGAGCCTGCACTGAACCTTAAGTCTATATTTCATTTTTGTCAGGTTGAATTGCAACATATAGCTAAAGGACAGATATCATTAATAGAAGAGTTTACAGTTTTTGGAGACTGGTCACTGCAGCACTATTAACAGCAGTATCACAGCATGGAACTTTTTTTTATCTAACTAATATCATATTCTATTTCTACAACAACAATTCTGCAGCAAAATATCAGGAAAGCAACAAATCACAAGGAACAAAATACAAAATAACTATGATAAGCGTGGTCACCCTTGAGCAGGGTAGAACAGTTCTTGTGCTCACCACTGATTTAAAAAATTCCTAAAATAAATCAAAGTCTAAAAGCCAACACAAGTTACATTACCATGGCAACCTCCTGTGCAAGATCTCAAACTCTCTTGAAAACATGTTATGAGTCATAAAAACAGGGTTTCTATTTTTTTTTTAAAGTGTGGTTTTCCCTGCAGTTCATTGTTTCAAGTCTATCTATCTATCTATCTATCTATCTATCTATCTATCTATCTATCTATCTAGTACCAAAAAGAGAGCAGTACTATATATCATCTTGCTGTAAGTCAGTGGCAAGATGATGATATGGTTGTGATGCAAGAGTAAATTACAGCAAAAGCACAAACTGGATGATAACAGCGAGTAGAACAACAAGCTATGTAAAATCATTACAGCACTGCGAGATAGAGACACACCCCCGGTAATTTACCAAACGCCTTCATCAGCACAAGCCGCAAGGACAGATGGGTATTACTGAATTTGAGTTTCTGGAATATCACCACTAGAAATTGTAACCTAAGCAGATAAAAGAATTTTCTTAGACAAACAAGGAAATACCTGGTTGTCTAGGTGGCTCTCTCACTAAATCACCTCGGCACAAAAGCCTTTCTTGACACAGATCTTTAAAGGGTTATTCCCATGAACATAATCATATCTATATTTGTAGATAATTAAAAGTTAAACATTTTTGCAAATGTAAGTAGTTAAAAATTGTGCAGAGTTTTAATGATTTTCTCTATCTATCTTAGTGGTGACAGTCTGTTGTCTTGATCGGTGGCCAATGGACATGACCACCAATGTAGAAACTTTCTATGGTCTGGGACTTGTCAGGATCAACGCCATTATTTTCTTATTGTACCTGGGTTATCAGGCGGGGACACTACATGTATCAGAAGATATCCCGGCCACTATAAGGAAATCATGGCGGATTTTCTGACCTTAGAAAGTTCCTGCATTCATGGTCGTATCCACTGGCAACCGATCAACACAACAGACTGTGACCACAAGATATTTAGAGAAAATCTTTAAAACTCTGCAAAATGTTTAATTACTTATAATTGCAAAAACATTTAACTTTTAATTATCTACACAATTAAAAATAATTATGTACATGGTAATACCCCAATTTTGCCCAGGTGTTTTTAATTAGCAGGAGACTGCAATAAGGGACCCACCTACTAGATCTCAGTCCTCTGACTGGGGCAATATGGTAAGGGGAAATTCTGAGATCTGTTCACATGGTGCGGTGCTGCGTGGTGTCTGCTGCTCCTGTGGTGCTGTGGCCATGAGGCGGCGCGGCCCAGAGCCTGGGGGCTTGGTCTGGTGGCAGGGGTGTTGCCAGACCACTGGGTCACTCGCTCTGTGGGCGCCGTGTTGTGATTGTGGCGATCGCTCTACAGCACTGCACCCAGTAGAGTAGGGACCCACTATAAAGAGGTCTCCGTGGAGTGGCTAGTGGGCTTATACACCTTGATCAATATGTATTCTAAGAACCTCATGTTCAGTATTGTAGAATTTGCCGAGAAGCACTAGATCAATGTATAAGACTGGGATGTGCGGGCCATGTCTTTTTCTTTTTGCATATCTAATTGTGACTCAGGAGTGGAGTCAGAGGAGTGGTGTCAAAAGATTGTATCTTCTTATGTTTCCATAAATTTCTTTACAAACTAAAAGCGAGAGTGATGATGACGATTATTCTCTTGTTTCTTATCAGTCCTGTAAGTTAATTGTGGGTTCTACTTTGGTTTCAGTTAGTGGAGCGTGTTTTTCCTGTACTGTTTCTGGTGGTGATAATTCGGACGGCCAAATTCACCAAAGCCCATCTGGCCTTGCGTCTGGCGCTGGTGAAGGCGTTTGGGGGTCTGTGTCTATCTCACAGTGTCATGCTGGTTTTAAATAGCTTATTCTTTTGCTCTCTGTCATCAGCCAGTTTCTGCTTTTGTTGGAATTTGATCTTGCATCTCAACTATAACACAGCCAATAAAATGAACTTGAAGAAAAGGAGCACCAGTAGGCATTTGTTGGGCATTGAAAAGTGTAGTCTAGTAAAGCGGAAGGTGTGAATAAGTCATCTTATTTTGGAAATTTAACTCCTCAAA
This sequence comes from Leptodactylus fuscus, assembly GCF_031893055.1. Lineage (NCBI taxonomy): Eukaryota > Metazoa > Chordata > Amphibia > Anura > Leptodactylidae > Leptodactylus > Leptodactylus fuscus. The sequence continues at coordinate 249,232,619 of NC_134265.1, forward strand.
AAAATTATCAAGGAGTATAATGATCATTTTGGCCCCAAAGATGCTTTCTAAAACCCAAAGTGCAGCAGACAGTACAAAATGAAAATATTTTTTTTAGATATATACTTGTGTCATTTGTGTCACTGTGAAAAGTTAGCTTTCTAGTTAGCTGTGTTTCCAGATTTTATAAATACCCTAAGGCTGAGGCCCCATGTTGCGGAAACACAGATTCTTTTGTTGCAGATTTTGTTGAGTTTTTTTGAGTCAAACCCAGGAGTGGATTGAGCAGAAGGGAGAAGTATAAGAACTTCCTATATATTCTCCATCCCCTCTGTAGCCATTTTTGGTCTTGGCTCAAAAAACCGCAACAAAATCTGCAACAAAAGAAGCTGCGTTTCCGCAATGTGGGGCCTCAGCCCTTAATTTCCTCCTAATCTTTTTTAGGAAGTATGAAAGAGTTCAGAAATGAAGGAGAACTAGATACATTTGAGGTTTAATTTGGTCATTTATACTTCATTGTCAGCAATTGAAGAAGCCGCAAGATATAATTTAAAAAAAAATTAACCCTGAAGATTTGACACCATTTTAGAAATGGAATTTCTCAAGAAGCTAAGTGATCATTTTGACCCCAAAAATTAATGCACAGTGGATAGTATGAAGTAAAAATTGAAAGTTTAAAGATCTACACCATTTCCAATATATTGTGCACAGCTTGTGTCAATAGAGAAACACACTACAAAAACTGTTCAGCAGGTTATCTCGGATAAACAGTTTTTGGAGTGTGGGTCTAACACTATCTTAGAACAACATATTGGGCAGTGGAATGGAGCATTTTTGAAAAAGAAATAAAGTTTCCACTTTCAGCTGACATTCGGTTTAAAAATTCCTTCCGCAAACAGTGTTTTTTTCCAAAATAGAGTTATGTATTTCACGGGCCATCCAAAAACCACACAGTCTAAATGTGTGCTGTAGAGGACCAATAGTGCTCCTTCCCTTCTGTTCCCTGCTCTGTGCTCAAAAGCCAGTATATGCCCACATAAATGATATTGTTATGTCAGATATCTTACTCGATCACGCAAAAACGGTTGAACGGATATGGATGAAATTTGGCACATAGACAGTTTGTAACCTTGATTAACACATAAGCTACTTTTTTTTATCCTGGTGAATGACATGAATTCACAACTGTTATGAATTTATGGTAATATATTATATTAAACTGCTCTTGCCTGCAGAATAATCTCAGCTAATTGTACTTTGCTGATAAAGCCAGGTTTGTTATCACTCTATATAAACACACAGATAACACTGAGTCCACTGTGTACAGTACAAGGTTCTGCATATCTGATCTGCAAAAGTGTTCTGTGTCTTGTTCAGCCAGAGGGAGGTGGGAGGAAGACAAATACACTCTAGGCAGTGTGCTGACACACTGAAATGGGAAAACCCCTTTAATCCAAATTGGCAACTATGAAGTTAGCCAGAAGTCAACAGACTTCTCCTCATAAGTAGCTGAGGAGAATTGAGCAAGCTAGGTGTCAATAACAGGACACCAACAACACACAGATGAAGTCACTGGCAGAAGCTAGTGTCATATATGTGGGTATAAATTACACTTTGGGCACAAAACAGGACACAGAAGGCAAGCAGAGTTATTTGATTTTAAATAATTTTGTTTTGGATACCACCCCACACTTTCAAAGCCCAGTAAATCGGTATCCCTCAGGAAATGATCCCATTTTGAAAACATAACCCCTCATGCAATTTATCATGGAGTATGGTGAGTATTTTGACTCAACAGTATTCCATGAAAACATTTTCCAGAAATCAGTGCACAACAGATTAGGAAAAGTGTAAATATAATCTGTGAGGAGTATATTGGGTGCACTAAATCCAACACTAATTTTCTACTAAATCCTAGAATGAGAGGGGGATTCTGAAGGTGGTCAAATTTGGTGTCTTTTCCCTCTAATCCTGGGGTGTCCCTCATGTTCTCTTGCCCAGCTCATACATTTCTTTTTAGATGTTCACTTCCTGCCACAGCCAATTTTGCCCTTAATGATGTGACAATATATGGGTTTTATATTGTACAAACTCTATTTTTTTTCTATTGATGTCACTATATGGGAGCTTGACTTTTGCTGGATGAACGCTCTTTCCAGTGTCACAATTTTGGAGTATCTATAACTTATTGACTACATTTTAATAACTGTTACTGGTGGAGAAAAAGAAAAAAAAAAACATAAAATCTGGCATTATTTTTTGAAATGTAAATGTTTGCCGTTCACAGTACAGCATGAGTAACATGTGGGTCAGTACCATTACAACAATGCTTAATTTTGATATGTTTTACTAATATTGGAAGATAAAATTCTATGTTGGTTAAAAATGAATTATTTTTGCATTACCATCTTTTCAAAGGCATAACCTTTTTACTTTTCATGTTCAGGCATATTTCTCAGATTGAATTTGGCTGTGTTAATGGAACTTGCTGCATCATAGTAAATTATGAACTCCCAATTGGCTATGAAAAAAGTTCAGTACAGTAGTAGTCTGGACAAAAAGGAGCTCACTGCATCATAACTTACAATATTGTAGTGAGTTATATTCACACAGCTAGGTTCAGTCTGGAAAATACCACTCAACCACAGACCAGGTTTCCCATGATTTTTGGCTTTGTGAATGCAACCCTAGAGTTGTAAGGCATCACCCACAGAATTGTATGAAGTTATGCTCCCTTTGTATGCCTCTAAAATAATATAGTTCTTTTAGAACCAAATATTCCATGGGATATAATAATATAGATGTAGTGAGAAAGATTCACCAAGACCGGCATTATACGTTGTTCTTCATGATCCTTGTGATGGTGGAGAGTCATGATTTAGTGCTTCTTTAGAAATGTACACCAGCTCATAAATGGGGTAGATTTATATGGATATTTTTGTTATAAAAGTAAATTTGGTGCTGGTGATTTCTGTGTTCATGACTAGACCCCATCTTCCAACTTTCAGAAATGTGACAAAAATGTCACTTGCAAAAAATTAATCACAACCAGTTTTTGACATTTTTCCAGCGACTTGCATTCTTAGTGAAGCATTACTTCTCAGCAACAGAACCTCTTAGGAGGCATTCACATGATGTAACACGAAGTTGGGTCTGACACGTAAACTCGTGTCAGAATCAGTGCTGCAAAACAGAATCCCATTGACTTCAATGGGTTCCGTTTAGCGCATGTAACACATTGAAAGCAATGGGTTAAAAAGCCTCCCATTGATTTCAATGTGTTACGCGGGCTAAATGGAACCCATTGAAGTCAATGGGATTCTGATTTGCAGCGCTGATTCTGACACCAGTTTACGTGTCAAAATCAACGCCGCATTACATCATGTGCATGCCCCCTTAAATAGAGGTCTAGTACATAGCGGTAGTTATACTTCTTCCATGCAGTTTCATGCTCAAGGATCTGCTGGGTACTTAGTGCACGAGCTCTAAAACCCCAAATTCACTTGATAAAATGAGAGAACACTCCTAAACAGCAACTGCAATAAAGCCACAGAAATGTGTTTCTAATGTGAGAGACAACACTCACTATTGAAGGGATATCTGTTGTACTAGCATAGTACAAGAATACCCTGTGCACTGTGACTACATACTGAATGGGAATAACAGGAGGTGAAATAACAAATGCAACACTGCTACATCTGTATATCTTTACCATTATCTAGATGTCAGGGAGTGACTTCCAAACCATTTTTGTATTTTTGTTTGCGTTGTCATATCTGATCGATGAGGCAATGCATTAGCAGTCATATGTCATATATAGGCTGAGAGCTCCTGCTGTGTCACTTAATGGGTGATGATATTTATGCACTGAGTAGCTGTCACGTTCACTTGAAGTGACCGCTTAAGATTTCAGGAGGAAAGAAATAATCAGCCACGGATCTAATATTGCTTTAGTATATGATTTTATACTATGATGATACAAGTGGCTGTATAGCTTCTTTTTAATAGTAGTTTTTTTTTTTCTATGTTCCTTCCAAAGACAACAGACTTCAAACAAGTTACACACACGTCAGAATTATATTAACCCTTAAAGACTCTTGATTTGAGCTACACAAATACTATATAAAAAGAGCAAATAGCAGTGAGCATTGAGCATCTGATTCATCTATGTCTAGATCTTATCTGATCCATGTCAAGAGAGTTTCCTCTGTCTGAAGAGTTTCAGAAAGAAGTCTTACAATAAAAAAAAGACACAAGTGCTGTAGAAACTTAGAAAATCAGAAAATCAGTGTTCTACCCCAGGAGACCACCATTTCCCTTATAATGGGATTAGATGCTGATTGTATAGTATTAAGTTGCAATTATTTCACATATGAATGTTCCGATGCAATGATTCAGACTGGTCTTGGCGTCCACCATGAAAAGGGGCAGCATTGTGAAAGGTGTTGTCTGTATTCTATAGTGGTGCAGGTTTGGTTCAGGAGTCAGGAAGAATGCAGAATAATATAGGGAGTTGACCTGGATTAATATGGCAATTTAACATTGGTAATGATTCTAGTAGACTTAGCCTTAACAGTCATACATTGATGGCTTATACTAAGATAAAAATTAACATCAATATTGTCATTGTCATACTAGATAAATATATTCAGAAAAAGACACAGGCATATATGCATATGATAGCATCAGCGTGCACTTACTTACAGTAATGTCCCCTGCCCCAGTGCTGGAACCTGACAACCATTATCGCCCACATACTGGATTGTATGATAAAAATACGTACTACTCCATTATAGATTGTGATTGTATAGGTCCCCACAAAACCCAGGATAGCCTTCAGTATAGGCTTCTCTGAAGTCATTAGAAGATATTATGAAACATGAATACTTATTGCCACAGGTGTAACTACCGGGGTAGCAGTGGTAGCCATTGCCACAGGACCCGGGACATTAGGGGGCCCAGTGGATGAGTTTTTTTTATAATAGGCGGTTACCTGCTGGAGTAGCCCCAGCAGGTAATGGACCCTATTTACTTAAAAAGCACTGTTACTTACCTCTCCTGTGCTCCGGTAGGCATGGGGCCTGTATGGTGACATCACAGATGTCACATGACCCAGGCCAGCGTCATTATGTGTTGTGGCGCCGGCCTGGGTTAGGTGACGTCTGGTCCAACATTGAAGAGTTCTTTGGGGAGTGCGGCGGAGCCAGAGAGAGGTAAGTAATAGAGATGAGCGAGTACTGTTCGAAACGGCAGTTTCGAATAGCACGCACCCATAGGAATGAATGGAGCCGGCTGGCACGCAGACGGGGCCGGCGTCCTGCCGCTTAACCCCCTGCGTGCCAGCTGTGTCCATTCTTTTCTATGGGTGCGTGCTATTCGAAACTGCCGTTTCGAACAGTACTCGCTCATCTCTAGTAAGTAACAGTGTTTTTTATGTTTGTATCCTCCCCTGGGTCTCTGATCATTATAATCTGGGCCCTTGCCATTCCTAGTTACACCACTGCTTATAGCACACCATTCAAGGTAGTTGTTCCACTGTTACTCATAAAATACTAAACAGCAAGCCTTTATGCACACACACATTATACTCAATGTATACTACGCCCTTGATTTGACCTTCAATATTCTTTTCAGCTGTTTCCAAGTTATATTGATCTAGCATATGCTGGATTTCCAAATGTTATAACCACTATTGGCATCCATTACAGTGCCAGTAAGTGTTGTTGGCCTCAATGGCGTATAAGTCTACCATATTATGCCAAGTTACGTTTCCCTGTTTCTACTTTTCTAAGGCTGAACCTTCTATAGAGTTTGTGGAAAGTTACATGACAACCCTTATGAGCTAATGTCACAACTGCTATTGGCCATTGTCACTGGCGGAACTCCACCAAACCTTAAAGCATATAAACTTACATACGCCGGAATAAAATTCATGACTTCTATTTCGAGCTATTTCTTTTTATTTTCGGGGTGATGCTCCTGGGACTGTGATCCTTAAATATGGGAAACAAGAGTCGTTTGATAGCCATTATAGCAGCCTTGGATTATTTGTAGGTTCTTTTTATGTTTATGCAAGCAAATGTTTTCCTTTAGTACATCTGTGAGGAGATTGTTGGCTAGGTAACAGCAATAACTCCTTTGTAAGACAGAAGGAAAAACTGTGCCTTTTACCGAATTACCTCATTATTCTTTTACAGGCGTGGATGTAATTAAAAGTAAAATGTGAAATAGCATCATAGGCGCAAGTACTTTCTTCACCTCATCTACTGGAAAACAGAACACGCTGTAAAATCTGATACAACTTGGAAACAAAACAGACAATTAATTATATATACGTTGCACATCCTTTACAGTTTCTTCTCCCTAAGTTATATAAAATATACATCTTTAAAGCAGCAGTATACAGCATATAGTCCCAGCTAAAACAGAGGGCAGGCAGCGTTGTAACCTTGATGTGAATCTCCCAACGGCATCATGTAGCTTACATATGGCATTTCATGACACCTTGCTGAAGAGGATAATTTATGAGCGTGCTACACTATGTGATGTTATGAGCATTAAGAAAACTATAGCTGTGAATATAGCGACTTTATTAAGTGCACCAAGGCGAGATATGGAAGATGATTCCAAATTAACAGAGTAATATCATAATAAAAACCAAGCTATGTAATAATATATTATTCTAAATGGTATATACAAATTTCCAGGGATGAGTTTCTTTAGTATAGCAGCGTTCTCTACTTGACACAGCTCATTGCTGATTTATCTCTGTTAAGATATTAAAGGGGTTGTGAGGGCTTTGAAAACATTCTTCTTCTCAGGACGTTTTCAAGTCTTACACAACCCCTTTAACCAGTTCCGGGCCGCCTATTTACACCTGAGCGGTCTACCTCTAACTGTACAGGGACATTTATATCCTTCCAAGGTTAACCTGCTGCATAAAGTCTTGCATCTTTAGGAATGGGATGCTGGCTATTACTAAAGGCAAACATCACATAGGGAAAGCATAAATGGTTTATTACCATCCCTGCCTTCCCGACCGCTGTGTTCAGCTATGGTATCTGCCATGAGGCAGTTCCTCTATGCCCACTGCTCACATTACCACTAGGGGGCTGGAAACTCTGTGAGGTCTAATAGACACTGAGAGTCCATTCACACTGATTTTTTTGGCGAGATTTTGGCGCTGAATCAGTGTCAGAATCCATGTGGAAACGCCTCCCCATAGAGTTCTATGGGTTCTGGTAGCTTTTTTTTCCTGTTAGCTTCCTTCAGGCGGATTCCACCTGCAAAAAACAACGCAGTCAATAGGAGGTGGAAAATCGCAGATTTGGGCGCAGAATTGGGTGCTGAATTGGCAAAAACCGCATGGAAAAACATTTTTTTTTTCAAGGTCTATACACTGTGCTCGAGGAAAAACATTTCCTAATTCCTGAAGTGGATTTTTTCCTCACCAAAATCCTCGCCAAAAAACTTCATGTGAATGGACCCTGAAGGTCTTTTATCACCTTATGGAGAGCACAATGTGTGAAAAAAACCAAACACTCCACTCTGCCGCTGTCAAGCCCGTTACAGGTTCTAGCCCCATCTACAATAAGGCTGGGTTCACATGGGGGGTTTTGGACCGGATATTGAGGTGGTGGCTGCCTCAGAATCTGGTCCAAAACACAGCTATCCGTGACTGGATGCCGGTGCAGTGCATACAGTGCACCGGCATCCAGTCACAGCATTCCGCTCCGGATTAGGCCCAAATGAATGGGCCTAGTCGGATGGGAGTGTTGCCTGTTGCCTGAAGAAAGGACATATCGCTTCTTTTTCCTGCGAGTGGCAACAAACTGCTCACGGAAAAAGGAACCCATTGATTTCAATGGGAGGTGGTTTTTCGAGCCAGATTCTGATTCGGATTCTGTGTCAAAATCCGGCCCAAAAAATCTCATCTGAACCCGGCCTAACACAACAATGAAAGCCACCACAGTAAAAACCGTAAAAAAGAGCCTTAACCAGTTCTGCATATACTCAATAGGGGGTCCTTTTCTTATCCTGCAAGGATGTACTAGTGTGTATACAGCTCTGGGACTTATATGATCCGCCGGGGACCGATCCAGATCAGCTCTGCAGTTATGGACAGGAGGCTGCATTCCTCTTGTAATTGGGGCTAAATGTATCAGCCCAGGTTTATTATGACCTTATGTGGACACAATTTCAAAAATAAATAAATAAATAGAAAAGCAAAAAATTATAATTCAAACAAAATCATTTTAAAAATAAAAAATAATATGCCAATACCACACCCCCATCACAGGTTCTAGTGCAATCTCTGACACAATATCAAATAAATATTACCATAACAGAGAGAGAAAACTATTTTTAAAAGATTTTTAGTAGCATTTTGTGCTATAAAAAAAAACTGAAAAGCAAACACTTTTTGTTTATATTTTCCCAGATTTAAAAGAAAAAAACATGCAATAATAAAAATAACACAATCAAATAAATAAAAATATGTCACTGAAAAAATGAACTGAAACTGTGTACCTTGCTAATACTACAGTTTGCCAGCTGATAACAGTAGCCATCATAATAAAAAAAGATTTTTTGCTGTCAGCTCTTATATACCTAGGGGAGCAAACCAAAGAAAAGCTTTTGAATACACTTACTGTATGTGAAATGCTTAATAATACGGGTAACATTTGCTGTGTTTGAGACTAGGATTACATACTGACCAAATACCGCATTAAAATCACAGTCGCCACGCAACTTCAATTATTCCCTATGGAGAAGAAAGCTGCAAGCTACCATATCATAAAACTGTGCTGTGATTACAGTCATTTTCAGTCTTCTAGCAGACATAGCCTTTATAAACTTCATGATGCAACCAAGTAAATGGAGATTTGCAGTGAATGAAAGTGATTCACATTCTTGAGAATGATACATTCTAGCCTAGTAAAATACTTTATGATCTCCAAATATTAAAGGGTTCTCTCATGAAGAAAACTCACCATGGACCCGATATGTGTTTCACTGCAACTTCCCCAAATGAAGCCATAGTGAAACATGTGTCAGGCTTGTGGTGGGTTTTTTGCTTTGTGGCCCTCTGTGGTTTAATATATAATATTCTTTACTGGTTTGTACTCAGGTATTAGTCTGACAATACGGGATATTGTACCTTTTTTTTTTTTTTTCTTTTTTTTTTTTTAGCAATGATATTATTATTGCTATATACTTGTTAAGGGCAGCTGTTATTTAATATCCATAACTCTCAATTGTCATAGGATTAGAGCAACGAACATTAAAAGGTGTAAACGGAGCCCCCATGTTTGTCTGCATTCACCTACAAGTGAAAAATATGACGCAAGCATTTGACGGAAGAAAAAGCCCTTAATGCTCTTCATACATCATGGGTTATCATGACTTTTATTCCCCTGTCTGGGGACTCTTTTTCACATGTTTTATGGATGTTTTATGCTTATTAAAGATTTATTATTATTTATTATGTATTTTTGATAAATTGGTTTGGCTTATTATTTATAGGCGCTTACTTATGTATGGTATGTGCTCACCTTATAACTTGGGAATTTTTTGTGGGTGTGACTAGTTTTACATGTCAAATTACTATGTTCCTGGTGTTTATCTTTTGCTTGAGAAATAGAACCATGATTATCCACCCTCTCCACCCTCCTTGTAGTACGGAACTTCACATATGCCCTTTCTTGGGACAGGGATGCTTCAGGTTGACACATTTATGATGACTTATGGCAGTTTTAACTAAAATTTTAAGTGGTATTCTGACCATGGGTGTGACCTGATTTATTAAAAGGCTGCAGCCCCTCGATTATTCAGGCTTGCCATGTGAAAGTCAAGACCTTTATTGGTATACAAAAACACTAGTCCTAATAAATCTGTCCCAATGTTTGTTGAGGACAGAGGAATTGTGGTAATCCCAACTGCAGTCGACACTGGCAGCATTATAACAAAGGTTCTGTACTTCACTGGGAAAGCTGGAAACTTCTGATTTATATTGGCATCATCTGGTAAGTGATCAGAAAAACTACAAGACACTTTGGTATATTTTCCATAAACCAGGAAAACCACCATTATAAAAGTAATTTAAGTATGATATTATTAGTGATATATTTTTGATGGACTATTCATTTCAATTCATTTGTATGGGGTCTCCATATTATACAACACCCATAAAAGGGGTTATCAAGTTTTTCCAAATTGATATCCTATCCATAGGATAGGGCATCAATTCTGCAGTCAAAAGAAAACTGACAAGGTGGCATTCACCAATCCAAGAAGCCTAGCTTTATTTGACAAACATGGCAAGATGCACAGAAAAAACAAGTGTATTGGCTTCCCTGTATGTCAAATAAAGCTAGGTTTCTTGGATTGGTGATTTCCTCTATTTCCAATTTCTTTCGACCACTGGTTTGGACTGCTTGTTTGGACTGAGCACTACTATTGAGGCCTGTGGGACTCCTGATGCCCCAGATGTCTGGGGCATTATCATACAGGCTCAAAGCCTGTGGTAGCAGTAACAGCCTGTTGCCATACAGGTCCAAAGCCTGTACTAGCAGTAACAGGCTATTACTACTACCACAGGCTTTGGGCCTATATGGTACTGCTAGCGCTGGCTTTTGGCCTATATGATAATATCCCAGATCACGTGATGTCTGGGATATTACCATATAGGCCCGAAGCTGTCTAGGATTAACATCGGATCCCGGAGAGGTGAGAAAAACTGTTTATTATTTTCTCTCACCTCCCCATGGGCTCCGATTATTATAGCAGCAGTGTGATCGCGGCCGGGGCTCGGCCTACTCACTGCTGGCCTCTGCGGCCTATAGTATAAGGTGAAGCGGGGGTTGGCAGTGAGCAGGGCCGGGGAGGTTGGTAAATAGGCCAATACCTGCTGGGAATACTCCAGCAGGTAGCTGCCTATTATAAAAGAAACAAACATTAAGTTCTCATACTTACCGACCTCGCGCTGCTGCTCCCGCTGCCACCGCTGCTCGTCTTCTGCCGCCACTGCTCATCTTCTTACGCGGCTGCTTGTCTTCTCCCGCGGCTGCTTCTGCGTCTCAGCGTAGGGGGCGTGATGATGCCGCCTGTGCTGAGATGCAGTAAGATGTCATCGACACACGCCGGGTGCGCGCCTGAGCTAATGTGGCCACGTCACCCGGCATGTGATGTAGCCGGGGAAGGGGGCCATGACTAGAGTGGAAGCCCACTGCAGCCGAGTCAATGTGGTCAAGTCGATTACCGTATTGACTCGAGTGGTAATTAAACTGGTCCGCAGTGAAAGACGTCTGTGGGAGACCGCTGGAGCAGCGCTACTGCCGATAGGTGGGTGGTGAGGCAGCGCTGTCTCCAGGGCCGCCTTAAGATGTTTCCAAGGCAGAGAAGATGCTCTGGAAACATCTTGCGGCGGTCCTGGAGACAGCGCTACCACATCATTCATCGGCAACAGCGCTGCTACAGCGGCCTCCCACACATGTCTTTCACTGCGAGCCAGTCATGTGACATTTTCAATTACCATATTGATGCGGGTATAAGCCCAGGTGCACTTTTTCAGCACAAAAACTGTGCTGAAAAACTCGGCTTATACTTGAGTATATACGGTATTCTACAATTTTTGCATGAAAAACCCTTTAGGTTTACAAAAACATCTCTCACATTCACGTGGTAGTTTAATAATGTGGTAATTTAATACTTCAGGTCTTTAAGTGTGAAAAAGAGAAGGTTTTCTGTGATTTTAATTATTTTAGAATGTTAAATATTTTATTTGTTTTAACTAGAGATGAGCGAATACTATTTAAAACTCCCGTTTCGAATAGCACGCTTCCATGGGAATGAATGGACGCAGCCGGCACGCAGGGGGTTAAGCGACCGGACGCACTCATTCCTATGGGTGCGTGCTATTCGAAACGGGAGTTTCAAATAGTACTCGCTCATCTCTAGTTTTAACCCTTTTTAAAGTCACCCTAGGGTACTTCCCCAACAGGGTGTTCAACCACTAGTATAATATACTGCAATATTTATTACAGCATACTATACATTTGAGCAAAATGTTGCCAAGCAGCCTATTAGACCTAGCGTCTGGGAAGGCCTAATAGATGCAGCATGAAGGCCGAGATGCTAGCCATTAAGGCTGACATAGCATGCACACAACCGTATTACAGTCTGAATAAGTCTCCTATTCAAATGTATAGGAGACTTATGGCTCTGTGGCTTATCCCTTCCTATGCATACAGAGGTTTACTTATGTTGTACTCCATGTGAATCAAGGAACATGATGTCATGTTCCAAATGTATGGTACAAAGCTGATTTACATTGTAACCATTGAAAACAGTTTGTATACACAATATTGCACCTCTCAATACTTGTTTATCATAAAGGGAATGTAGTAGTAGTAGTAGTAGTAGTAGTAGTAGTAGTAGTAAGTGTAGATGGTACATTTACAAAACTTTCTTTTACTAAATGAAAATCTCAACTTTGCTACTCCTGTATACTGACAATAAGAGATTGTTGCCATAATGCTACAGTGCTTGGTAGTACAACTCTCTGAATGTCCTGAGGATATAGAGCTGTTAGGGGATGTAGTTCTCAATGGTTCAAGGAAGAGTATGGGTCTGTTCAGACGGCAGAAAGCTAAGAGTAATTGAGGTGGAATACTGCCTTAGATTCATCTTAATTTTCCGGCCCATTAGCTCCCTGTGGCAGAAAGTCAAAGCAAAGCTTTACCTATTGATGGGCCCTTTACAAGCTCCCACATGGTATAAAGCCCCCTTAACTGGTCCCCATATGGTTAACAGAACTTTTCCTGGCCACCTTTCCTGACCACCGTATAATATCCCTTGCCATGTCCCCCACAAGGTATAGTAGAGAATAGAGAGACACCGAGCACACTTATAGTGTAGATGGTCTATTATAAATATATAGATGAATTATCTGGTGTTTATGAAAAGAACTCAGGACCTGGTGGCCTCTCACCTGATCGGGTTGTGACTCCGTTCACTACTCCGTTTTCAGCAATATTAGGCTTCGTCAGAGTGAGAGTGGCAGCACGTCTCTATAACACTGGTCAAAAACCAGGAGGATGCACCAATGGAAGAACAAAAGGACGGCGCTCTCAGGTCCAAAGGAATTTATTCAAAAAGAAGATTGCACAACGCAAAAACAGTTGCCGCGTTTCGGGTCGGAACCCTTTATCAAGTGCGTAACTTCACTAATCGAGCTTCACTCAAGCTAGGAAGAAATAAACTCTATCCGGAGCGCTACTCGGCCTATTTAACCGTACCGCTCCATGGGCACTGTTTTTGCGTTGTGCAATCTTCTTTTTGAATAAATTCCTTTGGACCTGAGAGCGCTGTCCTTTTGTTTTTCCATTGCCACAAGGTATAGTGTCATTTTTACTGACCCACACATGGTATAAGGCTCCTTTTCCCCATTCCCACACAGTATAAAGTCCCTAATGTGAGATATATACAGAAAGATCCACCACACAAAAATTTGGATATTACCTAGTGTCAGACTAGCAGTTTACAGGCCCTGTAATCTGACACTAGAGTGGGACCATGTATCTCAGAGGTGTGTTTCTGGTGGGACACTTATTGTAGTGCACCTCAGATAGCAAGAAGAAGAAGGGAGGTCCTACTCTCCATATTGATGCATGTCCCTTATGATTACAGGTACAGTGATTAATTGCTGCAGCCATGTTGTTGTTCTATTCTCATATTGTATTGTTCAGTATATGTTGATACAGTCACTGATGTTAGGAATGACTGAGAACTTGATGCTAATGTATAACTACTAGATAGTATGTAAGGACACTTATTGTAGTGCACCTCAGATAGCAAGAAGAAGGGAGGTCCTACTCTCCATATTGATGCATGTCCCTTATGATTACAGATAAAGTGAATAAAGAATATAAACCCCCCCAACCACACCAGTGTTAGTTCATTAGGTGTGCAACAAAAATGGCGACGAGGATGGGATTGAGTGACAATTCATAGAAGATACAGAGCAGAATTCACTCAATAAGAGATAGAAAAGAACCAATTGTAAAGTGCAGCCATCTCAGTGATATCCTGTGAGTGTCCCCTCAGTGAGATCCTGCCCAGCAGACTGACAATGGATGTGGAGAGCTGTATTAATGACATTAGTGAGTCCTTGCTGCATCTAACATTTGATGAACTGGGTGCTGTTAGCAAATATCTTAAAGTGCCAGGGGAGCAAATCTCCAAAGCCAGAACCCGCAGGCACCTGCTGAATGCTATCAATAAACTGCTTGATGAAGTGGGAGAAACAGAGGATGAAGATGTTACCTGTCTGTTCCTCCAAAAGTGCAAACAGTTCATTACAGATCTGCATTCAGAGGCAGAGGTCGGGGCACAGGCAAAAGAGACTAAGACCCAGACTCAATTGGAAGATTTAAAGGCACAGTACCTTGCTTTGCAGAAAGCATTCCAGGAATCTAGCAAACTGTTAGAAAAAGCCCTTGTTTCTGAGACATCAAGTCAAGCAAAGCAAGAGGTGTCAGAGAGAGAGACTTACTGCAGGACTTCTCCACAGAACATGTGGCCAGAAATGACAATACGGAAAGACTTTAAAATTAGTGGTCAAATTGGTGAAAGAGGTCAAAAAGACAAACTGTCTTACACAAATCTCATGCACCAGATAGACATGGGACTGCAAAAGGGCTACAGTGAATTAGAAGTGATTGAGGCAGTAGTTAAAGCAATAAGCCCCGGCCTGAGTATAAGAAATATGTTAGAGATGAAAAGTGATCTAACACTGCCACAGCTGAAGACTATCCTAAAAGGACACTACAAGGAGGAGAGCAACTCGGACTTATACCACCGGCTGGTAAATATCTCGCAAGACAGCAAAGAATCTCCTCAAAATTTCCTCTTCAGGGCTATAGAACTAAAGGACAGACTTCTCTTTGCCTCTAGAGAAGTGGGAGCAGAGGAAAAATTTGAAACAGATTTGATTCAAAGGAAATTCCTGAGATCAGTAGGAACAGGACTGCTCAGTGAACACATTAAATTCCAATTGAAACCTTATTTGGATGATCCCACTGTCACTGATGACGTATTAATAAAGAAAATGAATGAAGCTGCCAGTTGGGAACAAGAGAGGGAACAGAAATTAAAGAAGTACTCTTCCAGCAAAATCAGCAAACTTGGCGAAATGCAGGCTGGTACCACACAACAAGGATTACTTACAAAAGTAGAGTCATCTACAACTCAAACCGCCCCACCTACGCTAAAATCAAAGAAAGTTCCACTTTCAGGAGATACAGAAGTGACAAACTGGGAGGAGGCTGTGAAAGAACTGAGGAATGAGATGTCAGAATTGAAAAAGTTACTTAAGACTTCTCAAGAACCAAGATTGGTTTCATCCCAAGTAACTTCCAGAAATAAGCAGAATCCAATTTGTGAGGCCTGCAAGACATCAAATCAAGGTCATACATGTCGCCACTGCTACAAATGTGGCAAAGAAGGACATTATGCTAGGGGATGTTGTGCACCCAGATCTGCACAGTTAAAAGACAGGAGGTTGCTGATGAGGGACAATCAGTAACCTGTGCCAAGCCCCAGTCCCAACCAAAGAAAGTGCCATCTTCAGGTATGGAAGCCAAAGAAAATCTGCTACATACTTATTTCCAAAATGTATGTGATCGTATCCAACAACTGGAGCTTCAACAGAACAGTATACAGCAAGTCACCTCTAGGAAGTGCACGAAAACTAACTTACAGATGAGTGAAAGTGTGTCGAGAGGCCAAAGAAAACTCATCAATTTAATAGGAAAAAGGTGTATGGTCCTATGTAAACTAAATGGGGTTCTTCAGGCATTATGGGACACTGGAGCTCAAGCAAGTATCATCAATGAAAGTTGGCGGCAGCAGTACCTTCCTCAAACAGAAGTAAGGGCAGTGGAAGAATTACTAGGCTCTGAACCATTATGCGGGAGGGCGGTAAACAAGACCGAAATTCCTTTCATTGGTTGGATAGAAGTAACCTTTCAGCTGTCCTCTGGTAATGACAACATAGAACTTCTGGTGCCTTTTCTAGTATCTAGTGACAATAATGTAGCTGAAGAGCCAATCATTGGATATAATGTGATTGAGGAAGTCATCCTGAGAAAAATCCCTTCATCATCTTTGGTGAGTACACTGGCTGCATCATTTTCACTGCCGACAAGAAGAGCAGAGATGGTGGTAAAAGCCGTCCAAGTGAGCCAAGCAGAAACATTTGTGAAGGAGGTAAGAACTGGAGTACGTCGTACCATTATTCCTGCAGGTACTATAATGGGTGTCAAGTGTGGTGTCCATGTGGGACCTCATAAGAAGAACCAGGAAAAGCTCTTTGTGCCAAGTAACACTGCACAGTTACCAGAGGGAATATATACAGATGAGACAGTTGTGATTGTACCTTATGACAACTATGCTCGGGTAACCATTCCAGTAATGAACCCCACTAAACATGATATTGTACTGGATCCAAAAACCGTGTTGGGTCACTTGGAAACAGTCAAAGCGGTATACCCAGCTTGCATAAAACCTGTTCAAGTTTCTTCTTTGACTGCAAACATACAAACAGTGGAAAATGTTGAAAAAGCAGAGGGTGAAGTGTCTTCAGTTAAAGAGGAATGGGATCCTCCGGTTCCTATGGATCATCTTGATGCAGACGAACAGTGCATAGTAAGGCAGATGTTAAGAGAAGAATGTCATGCCTTCTCCAGAGATGAGTCTGATGTTGGATATATTCCATCACTCCAATTAAAGATTAATCTAAAAGACACCACCCCCGTTAAGAAGACATATACTTCTGTGCCGAAACCGCTTCATAACGAAGTGAAGGAGTACCTACAAGACCTGATAAATAGAGGATGGATTAGAAAGTCAAAATCATCCTACTCTTCTCCTATAGTATGTGTAAGAAAACGAGATGGTAGCTTGAGACTCTGCTGTGATTATAGAGAACTAAACCAGAAGTCAGTTCCTGACCGTCATCCTATACCGAGAATCCAAGATATGCTGAATAGTTTGTCAGGAAGTTCATGGTTTTCTGTGCTTGATCAAGGGAAAGCCTATCACCAAGGATTTATGGAAGAATCCAGTAGGCCTTTGACAGCCTTTATAACACCTTGGGGATTATATGAATGGATCCGTATTCCTTTTGGGCTCAGCTCAGCTCCAGCGGAATTTCAGAGAAGCATGGAAGAATGCTTGGAAGGACTGAGAGACAGTATCTGTCAACCGTATCTTGATGACAACCTGGTTCACAGTAAGTCTTTCACTGAACATGTGGAACATGTACGGACTGTGCTTCAGCGCTACCAACAGCATGGAATCAAGCTAACACCGAAGAAATGTGAGCTGTTCAAAAGACAAGTCCGGTTCCTAGGTAAGATTGTCTCTGGTGATGGCTATACTATGGATCCAGCAGAAATTGCTCCAGTAATGGCTTTGAAAAACAAACCTCCATCTACAGTGGGAGAGCTTAGAAAAATACTAGGTTTTCTGTCTTACTACCGGACATATATTCAAAATTTCTCCCGGATTGCCGCTCCACTGTATGATCTACTGTCAGCAGGGCCATGTTCACCATCAGCCACACAAAAGAAAGCAAAGAGAGATAGATCCAAACAGAAGGAAAAAAGTCAACTTCCTGCACATCAGCCCATCAATTGGACTGCCCATCATCAAGAAATCCTGGAGAGACTGATTGATTTGTTAGTTAAGCCACCAGTGATGGGATATCCAGACTTCAACATCCCATTCATACTGCACTGTGATGCGTCTCAGGAAGGACTTGGTGCTGTCCTATATCAAAGGCAAAATGGCAAGTTGAGAGTTATTGGTTATGGCTCAAGAACTCTTACTGCAGCAGAGAAAAACTACCATTTGCACTCGGGGAAACTTGAGTTTTTGGCAATGAAATGGGCAATATGTGACCGTTTTAGAGACTACTTGTACTATAGTCCATCATTTGTTGTATATACAGACAACAATCCACTTACCTATGTTCTCACTACAGCAAAATTAAATGCGACTGGCCATAGATGGGTGTCAGAACTTGCAGACTTCAATTTTAGCATTAAATACCGCCCAGGGAAAGCAAATGCAGACGCTGATGGATTGTCAAGAATGCCACTAGATCCTGACCAGTATATGAAGGAATGTTCCCAAGAAATCAGCATGGAAGCTATTGGTAGCACTGTCCAAGCAGTTCAGATACAAGAGGAGGAACATATGCCATGGTGGTGCCCTGTAACTGTAGAAAGTGCGGCTGGAGAAGCTGAACGAAGCCTCAGAGCAAGCATTAACCAGCTCCCAAAAGAAACTATCAGAAAAGCACAAGAAGAAGACAAGATCATTGGGAGACTGCTACACTACAAACATCAAAATAGATTTCCGGCTAAGAAGGAGAGACAAACAGAACCACCAGCTGTAACTGCCTTATTCAGAGAATGGTCTAAGTTATACCTCAATTCAGATGGTATTCTTTATAGGAAGACTAGCCATAACTTACAATTAGTCCTGCCAAAAGTCTACCATAGGACAGTATTCAAAGAACTCCATGAGCAAATGGGACACTTAGGAGTAGAAAGAACTGTCAATCTTGTTAGAGAACGCTTTTTCTGGCCATACATGCAGAAGGATATTGAGCATTATGTCACCAGAGAATGCAAGTGTCTAAAAGACAAACGTCCCAATAAACCAACCAGAGCATCATTGAACAACATTGTCTCCACCTATCCTTTTGAAATGGTATCGATTGATTTTCTGCATCTGGAAAAATGCAAAGGAGGATATGAGTACATTCTTGTTGTAATGGATCATTTTACAAGGTTTGCACAGGCATATGCTACCACAAACAAGTCTGGTAAGACTGCAGCAGACAAGATATTTAATGATTTTGCTCTAAAGTTTGGCTGTCCAACAAAATTACACCATGATCTGGGAAGAGAATTTGAAAATCAGTTATTTGCAAGACTTGGGAAATACTGCAGAATTCAGAATTCTCATACAACTCCATATCACCCAGAGGGTAATGGACAGGTTGAACGTTTTAATCATACATTGTTGTCAATGTTGAGAACTCTTACAGAGGAAGAAAAGCAAGACTGGAAGAACTCTTTGTCAAAAGTTGTCCACGCTTACAATTGTACTAAAAGTGAAGCAACAGGGTATTCACCTTTCTACCTATTGTATGGTCGTTCACCAAGACTTCCAATTGACATAATGTTTGACACTCCAGTATCAGAGAAATACAAAACTTACGCAGATTATGTTACAGTCTGGAAAAAGAGAATGGCAGAAGCTTATAAAATAGCTTCAGAAACAGCAAAGAAGTCAGCATGTAAAAGCAAGGAATACTATGATCAAAAAAGTCATGGTGCTGAACTTACTCCAGGAAGTCGAGTTCTAGTGAAGAACTTACATGAGAAAGGAGGACCAGGAAAACTTCGCTCCTATTGGGAAGATAAGATTTATGTTGTCGTGAGAAGAAAACACGAAAACAGTCCAGTGTATGAGGTAAAACCAGAGTCAGGTGGCAACAGATCAAGGATTTTGCACCGTAATCTGTTATTATCTTGTGACTATCTTCCAGATGTACAGCAGACTGCTGAATTGTTAGGCCAAGAGAGATCCTCCAAAGCAAAGCGACCAAAACCAACATCACATGTAGGATATGAAACTGATAGTGTTGATGAAGAAGATGAAATGTGTTCATTAAGTTCACCTACAACAGATAACTATACAGCACAAGGCAGTAAACTTAATCCTGATGCAGCAGAATTTGAACCACAAAATTCATCAGAGATCTTGGCATCACCTGAAGGTCTACTGTCAGAATCAGAAAAGTCATCAGAGGAATCTGCAACAACTCCAGAGGAAGAAGTATGGATGGAGGCATCTGAATCAACAGACCCAGAAACAGATGAAGAAACAGAAATTTCAGGACAACAGACTTTGAAAAGATCTTCTGTTGCGAGAGAAAGGCGAAGGCCGGTTACACTTACTTATGATACCATGGGAGAACCAAGTCGGGTACCAAGAAGTTTTCATGCTAAACAGGTAGTGAAAACCATTGGCCAAGAGAAACAACCTGAATGGTACCTACCACCAGCATATTTTCTGGAGAACTGTGAGCGGATATAAAGACTATTTACCTTCAAAGCAATTGCACTGTTATGTTTACAATTAGTTTGTTTATTTGGCAATGTTTCTAGTTGTTTAGCGATAGAAACTGTGAGGTTATATGGTCGTATTTAATGCAAAAATTAGACCTGACCAATCTCCACCTCATAAAATGAGGTTCAGATATTGTTGTAGCATTGTTATGCATGGTGGTCCAATACTACTTAGAACCAGTGCTAACATTGGCTCTTCTAGGTCTCTTAGCTAGCAACGGACCTAGAAGTAACTTGTGACATTTTTATAGGAACATACACTCACCGGCCACTTTATTAGGTACACCTGTCCAACTGCTCGTTAACACTTAATTTCTAATCAGCCAATCACATGGCGGCAACTCAGTGCATTTAGGCATGTAGACATGGTCAAGACAATCTCCTGCAGTTCAAACCGAGCATCAGTATGGGGAAGAAAGGTGATTTGAGTGCCTTTGAACGTGGCATGGTTGTTGGTGCCATAAGGGCTGGTCTGAGTATTTCAGAAACTGCTGATCTACTGGGATTTTCACGCACAACCATCTCTAGGGTTTACAGAGAATGGTCCGAAAAAGAAAAAACATCCAGTGAGCGGCAGTTCTGTGGGCGGAAATGCGTTGTTGATGCCAGAGGTCAGAGGAGAATGGCCAGACTGGTTCGAGCTGATAGAAAGGCAACAGTGACTCAAATAGCCACCCGTTACAACCAAGATAGCCAGAAGAGCATCTCTGAACGCACAGTACATCAAACTTTGAGGCAGATGGGCTACAGCAGCAGAAGACCACACCGGGTGCCACTCCTTTCAGCTAAGAACAGGAAACTGAGGCTACAATTTGCACAAGCTCATCGAAATTGGACAATTGAAGATTGGAAAAACGTTGCCTGGTCTGATGAGTCTCAATTTCTGCTGCGACATTCGGATGGTAGGGTCAGAATTTGGCGTCAAGAACATGAAAGCATGGATCCATCCTGCCTTGTATCAACGGTTCAGGTTGGTGGTGGTGGTGTCATGGTGTGGGGAATATTTTCTTGGCACTCTTTGGGCCCCTTGGTACCAATTGAGCATTGTTGCAACGCCAAAGCCTACCTGAGTATTGTTGCTGACCATGTCCATCCCTTTATGACCACAATGTACCCAACATCTGATGGCTACTTTCAGCAGGATAATGCGTCATGTCATAAAGCTGGAATCATCTCAGACTGCTTTCTTGAACATGACAATGAGTTCACTGTACTCCAATGGCCTCCACAGTCACCAGATCTCAATCCAATAGAGCATCTTTGGGATGTGGTGGAACGGGAGATTCGCATCATGGATGTGCAGCCGACAAATCTGCGGCAACTGTGTGATGCCATCATGTCAATATAGACCAAAATCTCTGAGGAATACTTCCAGCACCTTGTTGAATCTGAAGGCAAAAGGGGGTCCAACCCGTTACTAGCATGGTGTACCTAATAAAGTGGCCGGTGAGTGTATGTCACAATGAGGCATTGACCTCTATTGGAGATATCACCACCAATTGATTGTTCCCAATTACTAAAGTACCTTAAGACAACCCACATAATTGTGGAAATGCGGAATGTCGAGGACGACATTAATTTAGTGGGGAAGAATGTGAGATATATACAGAAAGATCCACCACACAAAAATTTGGATATTACCTAGTGTCAGACTAGCAGTTTACAGGTCCTGTAATCTGACACTAGAGTGGGACCATGTATCTCAGAGGTGTGTTTCTGGTGGGACACTTATTGTAGTGCACCTCAGATAGCAAGAAGAAGGGAGGTCCTACTCTCCATATTGATGCATGTCCCTTATGATTACAGGTACAGTGATTAATTGCTGCAGCCATGTTGTTGTTATATTCTCATATTGTATTGTTCAGTATATGTTGATACAGTCACTGATGTTAGGAATGACTGAGAACTTGATGCTAATGTATAACTACTAGATAGTATGTAAGGACACTTATTGTAGTGCACCTCAGATAGCAAGAAGAAGGGAGGTCCTACTCTCCATATTGATGCATGTCCCTTATGATTACAGATAAAGTGAATAAAGAATATAAACCCCCCCAACCACACCAGTGTTAGTTCATTAGGTGTGCAACACTTAACTAGCCTTCACATGGTATAATTCCTCCTCTCTTGGTCCCCACACAGTATAACATGCTCTTCCCCGGCTCTTGCATGGTATAAAGCCCTCATTTTTGGCTCTCACATGGTCCCCATTTACTGGTCCCCATTTACTGCTTGGTTTAATGCCCCTTTTACTGTCTCTCACATGATATAAAGCTCCTTTTACTAGCTCCCACATGGTATAGCGCCACTTCCTGGTTCTGACATGGTATAATACTGCCTTTCCTGGCCCTCCACACATTGTAACAACCCGCTTCCTGACCCCCCCACAAGGTATATTGCCCATCACACAGTAATGTCCCCCTTAACAGGCCACCCACACAATATACGGCACCTTTTTTAGACACATGCAGTAAGTGCCCTGTTAGTGGTCATCAGTAACTTCCCCTTTTAAGGTCCTTCTGCCCCATCTGCTTTCACTTTCACTTTCAGCCTTCAGCTTAGAGGGTCCTCTGTTAAGTTATTCACCCATGCAATGTGTCAGCTCTTGTCACTACAGCCTTTCTCAAGCTGAATAGAACCGGATAGAGCTGAAATGTTGCATTGTTGAATAATGTAATTGAGTGCTGCCTGGATTTTGTTTTTTTTTTAAATACCTGTGAGGAGCTTGGTCTTGATCTTGTTAGATCCTGTACTGCTACAATTTGTTATTTTTTTAGATAGATAGATAGATAGATAGATAGATAGATAGATGCTATCTGTAGACCCATGAGATTTACACCATTATAGCTCATGTGTCATGCCATTATCAAAATAAATACCAACATATATCATGGGATAAATCTTCATGAAAGACATAAGTAGCTTGCACATGGTAATATAATTATTAATAAATCACATACTAATTAATATGGTATCATGGCATAGGTAATATAGGTATTCGAGTAGGACTAGCTTGGGCACTCCTGCATTAAACATTCCTGCTGATAATCTTAATGAAATACAATAAGAGCTTTCATTTGCATAACATGAGAAGGAGTCAACATGCAAATGAGTTTGAAAAGACAGACAGATAAATGGGGAATGAAATATGTAAACAGTGTGAAAGAGGGACATGTAACGTACACATATACCCAGGAGACTGCTAAATATTTTTACAGTTTTCATCATATTATAACGAAGCTGTTGGGAACAAGAATATTTGTACATAATGTGTGAACACGGTGATTTTTACTGAAAAACGTGTATAAATGTGGATGCTGCCTGATGTTCAGCACAATGAACACTAATAATGGAGATCATACACATTACATTAATATTGCCTAATTGTGATAATTTTATTGGGACTGACCAACCACCCAAAACACATGCATGTTTGGTAGACCCAAATACGGATGTGCCTAGAGGTCAAGAGCAATAGTAGTCTTCTACATAAGCCAAAAGCTATCTAAGCCACCTAAAAGACTCATTTGACTGATACCGCCTATCAAAAATCCATTAAAAACACCATTGTAAAATAGTAGAAAGCCTAAGCGTTTCGTAACTGTTATGTTCCTTAGTCATAAGGAATGCGTTCCGAAATTCCGAAATGCATAAGCTTCCTACATTCTTTTTTAATGGGGTTTTTCTTCTTTTTTTTCTTTTTTGCTTTTACTATTTCATTAAAAGTTATTTTTTTATTTCAAAATGACTTTGTAGTTGTGTCAGTTTTTACTAATTTTGGATGCTTATATTTAATTACAAGCTAGATGGTAACAGCAACACCAGTTGTGGTGTTTCACATACAGAGAAGTGAAAGCACTGGCAGCTGGGGACTGGATGTGACTATAGCGGCATCCAGGTACGTCCTATGGCTCAACTCTTATTGTATGGCACATAATGATAGACAGTTAAAATTAACTGATGTTACACTTGCTAAGAAGTAAAAGCAACAACAGACCAGGGACTACAGCCACATACATTGTGTGGCACCACCCTAACTCAATGGGGCTGGGGGCAGACACTGTGCTACTTGATTAGGTTTGTTTGAGGCAGGTGGACTAAGTTATTTGGTGCAAGCTTGACTTAGGAACACTGGTTCTAACTATCCAGATACATAGGTGTAAAGTACAGGAAACAACAGTAAGGTATCAGGCAGCAAAGATGTGATGTCTTTACTAGAGATGAGCAAGTAGTACTCGATCGATTAGGTATTTGATCGAATACTACAGTATTTGAAATACTCGTACTCGATCGAGTACCACTCGCTGTTCGAATGGAAAAGTTTGATGCAGAACCAGCATTGATTGGCCGAATGCTATACAGTCAATCAACGCTGGTTCTTCTCCTACCTATAGAAATCTTCTCCGTGCAGCTTCCCTGCGGCGTCTTCCGGCTCTGAATTCACTCTGCCAGGCATCGGGCCTGGGTAGAGCCGACTGCGCATGTCTGCTTGTAGTACGGGCATGCGCAGTCGGCTCTGCCCAGGCCCGATGCCTGGCAGAGTGAATGAAGAGCCGGAAGACACCGCGAGGACGCTGCAAGGAGAAGACTGCTCGGAGGATCCAGCCCGACCCTCACTCGTGGACTTGGTAAGTATAATTTGATCGAACGTTGCCTACCCCTGAAACGAGCATTTTCCCCCCATAGAGTATAATAGGGTTCGATATTCGATTAGAGTAGTCGAATATTGAGGAGCTACTCAAAACGAATATCGAACCTCGAACATTTTACTGTTCACTCATCTCTAGTCTTTACACCTTTAGAGGGGCATAGGCCACTGCACACAGGTACCAATACCAGCAGTTAAATCCATGCATATGTAGGTGCTAGCTGCTGGGCCCCTTTACACTACAGCTGTGTCCAGGTCAGGCAGTAGTGCCAGTACTGTCCTGATGGCGAACCTGTGTCCCCTATTAACAGATGCTAAGAACTATAGATAGTGGAGATCGTGAAAGGTACTCTGTAAGAGAAGTAGACAGTTTGTAATGTTGATATTCATATATGATGAACATGATTGATTAGATGCACAGTTCCGTACTCAGTAAAGCAGTTGTGATTTGTATACTACTCTATATGTCCATCAATCATGTATACAGTCTACTATGTATTTAGATTCTTGCTGTGCTCTTATTTACCTCTGCAGCAGTTAGATGTTACAGTACAGTAATTCTTTTATACGATCTTGTTCTTTAAAATGTTTGTTTTCCCATACGTCCTAGTTTAAGAATAATGTAGTTTGTTGTAGATACAAATATGGCAACTTGGGTAGTTTAGTAACTCATTCTTAGTGTAGTAATCTCCAGTTTACATAAGTTTTAAATATTGGAATTAATGAAATCTTTGGATAGATCAGAATATTATGTAGTCTATATAAAACAAGTTAAAGCAGACAATTCTAAGTTTTATTACATTTTACATGGTGTTTAATTTATTACATGATTTTACACATTAAAAAATGCTAACCATATGAAACATTATGAGATATCACTGTTCTAAGATTATGTGCCCATGATTATAATCTATATTATTAACATAATGTCATAAAAAATGTGCATAAAATTATGATAAAATTTGCTAGACCCTGCACTTGCACTCGCATTCATCAGCATCACTGGTTAATGTAATCCTTCATATAAACTCTATCTAATATATTATTTGTAGCTATGCCCCTTGAGTGCTACTTTTTATTAGAACACACTGGCACAAAATTTGTCAACAGATTGTATCCAGGAAAGTATCTGTTTGCATTTCCTGAATGCTGTCACCTAGCTATTGTGACAGAAAGTGATGGAATTTTCAATGTTATGTTCTTAGGCTCCTGTGGTTTCTTAGCACCTGTGCCCGAGGGCAAGGATACAACCAACCTGTAGAATGGGCAATGTGCCATTTTAACAGATTGCTCTAAATGCCAACACAGCTAGTCAGGTGAATTCAGTTTTATACTGAGAGCACTCATAACGACAACAGTAGTGAAATGTATATGTTAGTAGTATAAAGATGCAATTGGCTTCATGAATAGAATAACTGATTTCATAAATTATCTTAAAGTATCCATTCATTTGGAAAGCTTTCATATTAAACAGTATAATCCTGACTGCTACTCTTCATTTTGCAGTCACATACACCACCTAAAATGGAGACCACTATATATTGATTTTAATGGCTAATTGGTTTGCCTGAAAGTCTAATGACTGAAAAGTCAATATAGTTTATTTACTAACATCACTCAAAGATCTGCACTAAACCCACCACCACCAATCCGGTGCTTGGTCTCATATTCTACGCAGCCAAAATAAATCAACTACTCAGTGGTTGCAATGCAATAATTCCCATATAAATATTATGTGCCATTATCAGTCATAAAAGCCAACCCTGAAGAAATCGAAATGTATACACATTGTGATATGAAATATGTCCCAACGCACACAATCCACACAATTGGGTCAGATCAAATGCTACATAAGGCTGTGTAATATTACATAGTGCTCCACCGTTATACATTGCATGCATACTAACATTCTAGTTAAAGAGGACCTTTCATGTTCTTGGGCACATGCGGTTTTATATACTGATAGAAAGCCAACAGTGTACTACGGACGGGGCTACGGACAATACTGTCGGGAGGGACGTTCCTCACAGCCCAGCTACACTGTCAGGAATGCCCTTCTGACAGTGAAGATATCGGTAACAGCACCGGTATCTCTTGCCTCGGGGCACATAACAGGAAAGCTGACAGTGCACAGAATTCAGCACACTGTCGGCTTTCTAGCGGTGTATAAGACCGCATGTGCGTGAAGACATGAAAGGTCCTCTTTAAAGTGCATACATTGGATCCTGTCTAGAAAGTAGTGTGCAACTTGGTGTTATTTGGATCTCTGATTTACCGCCCCATAGGCCCTTTACTTAGCATAATACAGCATATTCAGCAGGGGAAAGCAACCTTCAACACTCCAGCTGTTGTGAACCTACAACTCCCAACATCCTTTATTCACTTCCATGGGAGGTCCAAAATAAGCAAAGCAAGTATGCATGCTGGGAGTTGTAGTTTTACAACAGCGGGAGTGCTGAAGGTAGCCTACCCCTGATGTACAGTAGATATAACCTGGACTGTTATTTAAAGGGTACCTTGCTTTGATGCCAGTCAGTGATGGTGCTAGGCAGTAGACTCCTACGTGAAACAATGAATGGCTAAGAAGTTGTAGGAGCCTCAAAGTAATTCCTAGAAGAACCATGTGAAATACCTTATAGCTCAAGCATTTAATGGTAGTCAAGGCTTAGATTGGTTACCATTGAATTCAGTGAAAAACACCTGGGCACTGCAGGTAACTTTCAATGACTTTAGATGCATATTTGTATAGCAGACCAGAAACCATAAAACCATTGTAACACCTTCTTATACACCAGATTAATTCAGAAAAGCACAAAGGTCCCAAATTTAGTGCTGGTCTTGTGTTCGAGGAAAGCTACTCCTCTCTCTGTGTGTCAGTGATACATATAAAAGAGCTGGCTTAGTTCTTCGGAGAGAGAAGGGAACTGATTAAACTGAGCAATACAGTCCTTCATTATGTCACCAACACACAGAATGGGAAGAAAGCTCTCTGCTGTGCCAGAAAGAAAGCATAGGTAGAGCTTCCTGTATTGCAGAATCGGTACTAAAGTTGGGACCTCGGTGGAGTTTTCATGATTAACCCCTTTAAACATATAAGCATGTTCTAGGCATGGCACCTCCTCAGGAGATGAGTGGGCGTTATAGCCGCTGGGTCTCCATAATTTTACATAGCAGAGAACCGGAGGCAATGCCCACAATGTCCTCTCATCATGAGCATTAACCATTCAGATGCCCGATCAAGTGGTGACCTCTCCACCACCATGTTCTCTGAGATCTCTTGGAGAACTTTTATTATTTTTTTCTTTATAAAGTACAATTTTTTCCACAAAAAATAATCCCTCATACAGCGCTTTGAACAAAAAAAAGTGTCAGAAATTGGTTAATGTATTGTAAAATAATCTAAACCCCTTTTTATCTTCTGTGGCAACCTTATTAAGAAGCTAGGCAGACTATTTGCCCCCAATTGTTGTGCCCCAATTGTGATTGCTACTAAACGCCTACTAACCAAAGAGCTACTCCTTTGATGTCATCAGTATCCTTCGACCAGTATGATATGAATGATAGGACTCGCATTATCTACAGTGTTGTAGGGAATATACAAGCAGCTGGACACAGCGAGTTATTTATTGAGTAACAGTTTCTGACTATTAAATATCCCATTAAAATGCATTGTTTAGCACTAGAGATGAGCGAACACTAAAATGTTCGAGGTTCGAAATTCGATTCGAACAGCCGCTCAATGTTCGTGTGTTCGAACGGGTTTCGAACCCCATTATAGTCTATGGGGAACAGATACTCGTTAAGGGGGAAACCCAAATCCGTGTCTGGAGGGTCACCAAGTCCACTATGACACCCCAGGAAATGATGCCAACACCTCTGGAATGACACTGGGACAGCAGGGGAAGCATGTCTGGGGGCATCTAACACACCAAAGACCCTCTATTACCCCAACATCACAGCCTAACAACTACACACTTTACACACTCAATACCACCTCTCTGACAGTAGGAAAACACCTTGAAACATGTGTATTTGGCACTTGCAGTGAGGAGAGCTTGTCACCAGCAGTGAATTTGGCCCTTGTAGTAAGTTGAGGTTGGCACCAACATTTGTTTTGAAAATCAGGGTGGATTGAGCCTCTAACCAGCAGAGTTTGGGCAAATTCATGGTGGAGGGAGCCTCTAAAAACCCCAGTTTGGACCAATTCATGGTGGAGGGAGACTCTAAAAACCCCAGTTTGGACCAATTCATGGTGGAGGGAGACTCTAAAAACCCCAGTTTGGACCAATTCATGGTGGAGGGAGCCTCTAAAAACCCCAGTTTGGACCAATTCATGGTGGAGGGAGCCTCTAACCAGCCCAGTTTGGACCAATTAATGGTGGAGGGAGCCTCTAAACAGCCAAGTTTTGGGAAATTCATGGTGGAGGGAGCCTCTAACCAGCCCAGTTTGGACCAATTCATGGTGGAGGGAGCCTCTAAACAGCCCAGTTTGGGCAAATTCATGGTGGAGGGAGCCTCTAACCAGCCCAGTTTGGACCAATTAATGGTGGAGGGAGCCTCTAACCAGCCCAGTTTGGACCAATTAATGGTGGAGGGAGCCTCTAACCACCCCAGTTTGGGCAAATTCATGGTGGAGGGAGCCTCTAACCAGCCCAGTTTGGACCAATTAATGGTGGAGGGAGCCTCTAAACAGCCCAGTTTGGGCAAATTCATGGTGGAGGGAGCCTCTAAACAGCCAAGTTTGGACCAATTAATGGTGGAGGGAGCCTCTAAACAGCCCAGTTTGGGCAAATTCATGGTGGAGGGAGCCTCTAAAAAACCCAGTTTGGACCAATTCATGGTGGAGGGAGCCTCTAATTAGCCCAGTTTGGACCAATTAATTGTGGAGGGAGCCTCTAACCAGCCCAGTTTGGACCAATTAATGGTGGAGGGAGCCTCTAAAAAACCCAGTTTGGACCAATTCATGGTGGAGGGAGCCTCTAATTAGCCCAGTTTGGACCAATTAATTGTGGAGGGAGCCTCTAACCAGCCCAGTTTGGACCAATTAATGGTGGAGGGAGCCTCTAACCACCCCAGTTTGGACCAATTCATGGTGGAGGGAGCCTCTAACCACCCCAGTTTGGACCAATTCATGGTGGAGGGAGCCTCTAAACAGCCCAGTTTGGGCAAATTCATGGTGGAGGGAGCCTCTAACCAGCCCAGTTTGGACCAATTAATGGTGGAGGGAGCCTCTAAACAGCCCAGTTTGGGCAAATTCATGGTGGAGGGAGCCTCTAACCAGCCCAGTTTGGACCAATTAATGGTGGAGGGAGCCTCTAAACAGCCAAGTTTTGGGAAATTCATGGTGGAGGGAGCCTCTAACCAGCCCAGTTTGGACCAATTAATGGTGGAGGGAGCCTCTAACCACCCCAGTTTGGGCAAATTCATGGTGGAGGGAGCCTCTAACCAGCCCAGTTTGGACCAATTAATGGTGGAGGGAGCCTCTAAACAGCCCAGTTTGGGCAAATTCATGGTGGAGGGAGCCTCTAAACAGCCAAGTTTTGGGAAATTCATGGTGGAGGGAGCCTCTAACCAGCCCAGTTTGGACCAATTCATGGTGGAGGGAGCCTCTAAACAGCCCAGTTTGGGCAAATTCATGGTGGAGGGAGCCTCTAAAAAACCCAGTTTGGACCAATTCATGGTGGAGGGAGCCTCTAATTAGCCCAGTTTGGACCAATTAATTGTGGAGGGAGCCTCTAACCAGCCCAGTTTGGACCAATTAATGGTGGAGGGAGCCTCTAACCACCCCAGTTTGGGCAAATTCATGGTGGAGGGAGCCTCTAACCAGCCCAGTTTGGACCAATTAATGGTGGAGGGAGCCTCTAACCAGCCCAGTTTGGACCAATTAATGGTGGAGGGAGCCTCTAACCACCCCAGTTTGGACCAATTCATGGTGGAGGGAGCCTCTAACCAGCCCAGTTTGGACCAATTCATGGTGGAGGGAGCCTCTAAACAGCCCAGTTTGGGCAAATTCATGGTGGAGGGAGCCTCTAAAAAACCCAGTTTGGACCAATTCATGGTGGAGGGAGCCTCTAATTAGCCCAGTTTGGACCAATTAATTGTGGAGGGAGCCTCTAACCAGCCCAGTTTGGACCAATTAATGGTGGAGGGAGCCTCTAAAAAACCCAGTTTGGACCAATTCATGGTGGAGGGAGCCTCTAAACAGCCCAGTTTGGGCAAATTCATGGTGGAGGGAGCCTCTAACCAGCCCAGTTTGGACCAATTAATGGTGGAGGGAGCCTCTAAACAGCCAAGTTTTGGGAAATTCATGGTGGAGGGAGCCTCTAACCAGCCCAGTTTGGACCAATTAATGGTGGAGGGAGCCTCTAACCAGCCCAGTTTGGACCAATTAATGGTGGAGGGAGCCTCTAAACAGCCAAGTTTTGGGAAATTCATGGTGGAGGGAGCCTCTAACCAGCCCAGTTTGGACCAATTCATGGTGGAGGGAGCCTCTAAACAGCCCAGTTTGGGCAAATTCATGGTGGAGGGAGCCTCTAAAAAACCCAGTTTGGACCAATTCATGGTGGAGGGAGCCTCTAATTAGCCCAGTTTGGACCAATTAATTGTGGAGGGAGCCTCTAACCAGCCCAGTTTGGACCAATTAATGGTGGAGGGAGCCTCTAACCACCCCAGTTTGGACCAATTCATGGTGGAGGGAGCCTCTAACCAGCCCAGTTTGGACCAATTCATGGTGGAGGGAGCCTCTAAACAGCCCAGTTTGGGCAAATTCATGGTGGAGGGAGCCTCTAAAAAACCCAGTTTGGACCAATTCATGGTGGAGGGAGCCTCTAATTAGCCCAGTTTGGACCAATTAATTGTGGAGGGAGCCTCTAACCAGCCCAGTTTGGACCAATTAATGGTGGAGGGAGCCTCTAACCACCCCAGTTTGGGCAAATTCATGGTGGAGGGAGCCTCTAACCAGCCCAGTTTGGACCAATTAATGGTGGAGGGAGCCTCTAACCAGCCCAGTTTGGACCAATTAATGGTGGAGGGAGCCTCTAACCACCCCAGTTTGGACCAATTCATGGTGGAGGGAGCCTCTAACCAGCCCAGTTTGGACCAATTCATGGTGGAGGGAGCCTCTAAACAGCCCAGTTTGGGCAAATTCATGGTGGAGGGAGCCTCTAAAAAACCCAGTTTGGACCAATTCATGGTGGAGGGAGCCTCTAATTAGCCCAGTTTGGACCAATTAATTGTGGAGGGAGCCTCTAACCAGCCCAGTTTGGACCAATTAATGGTGGAGGGAGCCTCTAACCACCCCAGTTTGGGCAAATTCATGGTGGAGGGAGCCTCTAACCAGCCCAGTTTGGACCAATTAATGGTGGAGGGAGCCTCTAACCAGCCCAGTTTGGACCAATTAATGGTGGAGGGAGCCTCTAACCACCCCAGTTTGGACCAATTCATGGTGGAGGGAGCCTCTAACCACCCCAGTTTGGACCAATTCATGGTGGAGGGAGCCTCTAAACAGCCCAGTTTGGGCAAATTCATGGTGGAGGGAGCCTCTAACCAGCCCAGTTTGGACCAATTAATGGTGGAGGGAGCCTCTAAACAGCCCAGTTTGGGCAAATTCATGGTGGAGGGAGCCTCTAACCAGCCCAGTTTGGACCAATTAATGGTGGAGGGAGCCTCTAACCACCCCAGTTTGGACCAATTCATGGTGGAGGGAGCCTCTAACCACCCCAGTTTGGACCAATTCATGGTGGAGGGAGCCTCTAAACAGCCCAGTTTGGGCAAATTCATGGTGGAGGGAGCCTCTAACCAGCCCAGTTTGGACCAATTAATGGTGGAGGGAGCCTCTAAACAGCCCAGTTTGGGCAAATTCATGGTGGAGGGAGCCTCTAACCAGCCCAGTTTGGACCAATTAATGGTGGAGGGAGCCTCTAAACAGCCAAGTTTTGGGAAATTCATGGTGGAGGGAGCCTCTAACCAGCCCAGTTTGGACCAATTAATGGTGGAGGGAGCCTCTAACCACCCCAGTTTGGGCAAATTCATGGTGGAGGGAGCCTCTAACCAGCCCAGTTTGGACCAATTAATGGTGGAGGGAGCCTCTAAACAGCCCAGTTTGGGCAAATTCATGGTGGAGGGAGCCTCTAAACAGCCAAGTTTTGGGAAATTCATGGTGGAGGGAGCCTCTAACCAGCCCAGTTTGGACCAATTCATGGTGGAGGGAGCCTCTAAACAGCCCAGTTTGGGCAAATTCATGGTGGAGGGAGCCTCTAAAAAACCCAGTTTGGACCAATTCATGGTGGAGGGAGCCTCTAAACAGCCCAGTTTGGGCAAATTCATGGTGGAGGGAGCCTCTAACCAGCAGAGTTGGGGGAAATCAGGGTGGAGGGAGCCTAGTATTAGCAGAATTGTGCAACGCTTATGGTGGATGAGTATGAGGATGCGGAGGAATTGGAGAGGTTGAGTACAGACATGGAGTTTCATGTTGGGGTGCTTTACACAGGTGGGCACAAAAATGACGGCTCTACCCAGTGGTGGTTCATTTTTATCAAAGTGAGCCGGTCGGCACTCTCAGCTGACAGACGGGTGCGCTTGTCAGTGATGATGCCACCGGCTGCACTGAACACCCTCTCAGATAGGACGCTGGCGGCAGGACAGGACAGCACCTCCAAGGCATATAGGGCAAGTTCAAGCCACAGGTCCAACTTCGACACCCAATACGTGTAGGGCGCAGAGGGGTCGGAGAGGACAGGGCTGTGGTCGGAAAGGTATTCCCGCAACATGCGCCTATACTTCTCACGCCTGGTGACACTAGGACCCTCCGTGGCGGCACTTTGGCGAGGGGGTGCCATCAAGGTGTCCCAGACCTTAGACAGTGTGCCCCTCGTTTGTGTGGACCGGTGAGAACTTGGTTGCCTACTGGAGGAACTGCCCTCCCTGCCGCCAACGTCACATGCTGGAAACATCTCCATCATATTCTGCACCAATTGCCTGTGGCAAGCATTGATGCGATTGGCCCTCCCCTCTACCGGAATAAAAGACGAGATGTTGTTTTTATACCGGGGGTCAAGGATAGCAAAGATCCAGTACTGGTTGTCCTCCATGATTTTGACAATACGCTTGTCGGTTGTAAAGCACCCCAACATGAACTCAGCCATGTCTGCCACAGTGTTAGTTGGCATGACTCCTCTGGCCCCACCGGAAAGTTCAATCTCCATTTCCTCCTCATCCTCCATGTCTACCCATCCGCGCTGCAACAATGGGACGATTCGAAGTTGCCCGGAAGCCTCCTGTATCACCATCACATCATCGGACAACTCTTCTTCCTCCTCCTCCTCCTCCTCCTCCTCCATTAAACGCAGTGAAGCGGACAGATGTGTGGACCTACTCTCCAGCTGTGACGGATCGGATGCTATCCCTAACTCCTCTGTGTGATCTGAGTTATCCCTGATGTCAATCAGGGATTCTCTCAGAACACACAAGAGCGGGATTGTAAGGCTCACCATCGCATCCTCAGAGCTCACCCTCCTTGTGGACTCCTCAAAGACCCGTAGGATGTCACAAAGGTCTCTCATCCATGGCCACTCATGGATGTGAAACTGAGGCAGCTGACTTTGTGGCACCCTAGGGTTTTGTAGCTGGTATTCCATCAAAGGTCTCTGCTGCTCAACCACTCTATTCAACATCTGAAACGTTGAGTTCCAGCGTGTGGGGACGTCGCACAAAAGCCGGTGTTGTGGCACATGCAGGCGTTGCTGGAGAGATTTTAAGCTAGCAGCGGCTACTGTCGACTTGCGAAAGTGGGCGCACATGCGCCGCACTTTCACCAGTAGCTCTGGAACATTGGGGTAGCTCTTTAGGAAACGTTGCACCACTAGGTTGAAGACGTGGGCCAGGCATGGAACATGTTGGAGTCCGGCAAGCTCCAGAGCTGCTACCAGGTTCCGGCCGTTATCACAAACGACCATGCCTGGGCCCAGGTGCAGCGGCTCAAACCATATTGCCGTCTCATCGAGGAGGGCATCCCTCACCTCGGAGGCAGTGTGCTGTCTGTCCCCCAAGCTGATCAGCTTCAGCACAGCCTGCTGACGTCTACCAACGCCAGTGCTGCAACGTTTCCAACTCGTAGCTGGGGTCAATCTAACAGCGGAGGAGGAGGCGGTGGCGGAGGAGGAGGCGGTGGCGGAGGAGGAGGCGGTAGAGGAGGAGGAGGAGGAGGGGGGTGTTCTTCTCGTGTCCCTGCCAGGAATGTTAGGCGGGGAGACGAGGTACACCGGGCCAGTTTGGGAAGCAGTCCCAGCCTCAACTACATTCACCCAGTGTGCCGTCAGTGAAATGTAGCGTCCCTGTCCGCATGCACTTGTCCACGCGTCGGTGGTCAAGTGGACCTTTGTGCAAAGCGCGGAACTAAGGGCCCGCCTGATGTTGAGTGACACGTGCTGGTGCAAGGCGGGGACGGCACACCGGGAGAAGTAGTGACGGCTAGGGACGGCATAGCGAGGTGCCGCAGTTGCCATCAGGTCCAGGAAGGCGGGAGTTTCAACAAGCCGGAACGCCAACATCTCCTGGGCCAGCAGTTTAGCGATGTTGGCGTTCAAGGCTTGCGCGTGTGGGTGGTTAGCAGTGTATTTCTGCCGCCGCTCCAATGTCTGAGAGATGGTGGGTTGTTGTAAAGAAACGCCTGATGGTGCCTTTGATGGTGCAGGAGAAGGAGATAAGACAGGACCAGGGGAGGATGAGGTAGAAGTCAACAAAGTGGCGGAGGCAGATGAAGTGGTGTCCTGGCTCGTCCTCTGGAGTGCATCGCCAGCACAGTCAGCAGTGGCAGTGGCAGAGGCAGAGGCAGTGGCAGTGGCGTGAACGGCAGTCGGCCTTTGTCCTGCCGTTGCTGCCTGCCACTGATTCCAGTGCTTGGATTCCAAATGACGGCGCATTGAAGTGGTGGACAGGTTGCTCTTCTCAGAGCCCCTAATCAATTTCGAGAGGCAAATTGTGCAGACAACACTATATCTGTCCTCGGCGCATTCCTTGAAAAAACTCCACACCTTCGAGAAACGTGCCCTCGAGGTGGGAGTTTTTCGGGGCTGGGTACGAACTGGAACATCTTGGGAGATTCCGGGTGTGGCCTGGCTTCGCCTAAGCTGCTGACCTCTGCCTCTGCCTCTAGCTACCCTTTTTGGTGCTGCACCTGCCTCAACATCCACACTACTTTCCCCGCTTGACATCCCCCCTGTCCAGGTCGGGTCAGTGTCCTCATCATCCACCACTTCCTCTTCCAACTCCTGTCTCATCTCCTCCTCCCGCACAATGCGCCGGTCAACTGGATGCCCTGACGGCAACTGCGTCACATCATCGTCGATGAGGGTGGGTTGCTGGTCATCCACCACCAAATCGAACGGAGATGGAGGAGACTCTAGTGTTTGAGCATCTGGATACAGATGCTCCTCTGTTAGGTTCGTGGAATCGTGACGTGGAGAGGCAGGTTGAGGGACAATGAAAGGAGCGGAGAACAGCTCTGGGGAGCAGGGACAGTTTGGGTTATTGTTCTGTAAAGCTTCGGAATTTTGGGAGGAAGGAAGACAAGACTGTTGGGTAATAGGAGGAGAGGAGGCAGAGTCTGACTGGCTGCTGGACAATGTGCTGTAAGCGTTCTCTGACAGCCATTGCAAGACCTGTTCCTGGTTCTCGGGCCTACTAAGGTTTGTACCCTGCAGTTTAGTTAATGTGGCAAGCAACCCTGGCACTGTGGAGTGGCGCAATGCTTGCTGCCCCACAGGAGTAGGCACGGGACGCCCTGTGGCTTCACTGCTACCTTGCTCCCCAGAACCATTCCCCCGACCTCGCCCACGGCCTCGTCCACGTCCCTTTCCGGGAGCCTTGCGCATTTTGAATTCCTAGTTAGAAATTGGCACTGTATACCAGTAGTAAAAATTGTGGGTGCACGTAACCCCAATATATTCTTTGAATTCCCAGTCAGACACTGGCACTATATGGCAGTAGCAAGAAATGAGGGTATTTGTATTCCCAATATACTCTTTGAATTCCCAGTCAGACAATGGCACTGTATACCAGTAGTAAAAATTGTGGGTGCACGTAACCCCAATATATTCTTTGAATTCCCAGTCAGAAACTGGCACTATATGGCAGTAGCAAGAAATGAGGGTATTTGTATTCCCAATATACTCTTTGAATTCCCAGTCAGACAATGGCACTGTATACCAGTAGTAAAAATTGTGGGTGCACGTAACCCCAATATATTCTTTGAATTCCCAGTCAGACACTGGCACTATATGGCAGTAGCAAGAAATGAGGGTATTTGTATTCCCAATATACTCTTTGAATTCCCAGTCAGACAATGGCACTGTATACCAGTAGTAAAAATTGTGGGTGCACGTAACCCCAATATATTCTTTGAATTCCCAGTCAGACACTGGCACTATATGGCAGTAGCAAGAAATGAGGGTATTTGTATTCCCAATATACTCTTTGAATTCCCAGTCAGACAATGGCACTGTATACCAGTAGTAAAAATTGTGGGTGCACGTAACCCCAATATATTCTTTGAATTACCAGTCAGAAACTGGCACTATATGGCAGTAGCAAGAAATGAGGGTATTTATAACCCCAATATATTCTTTGAATTCCCAGTCAGACAATGGCACTGTATACCAGTAGTAAAAATTGTGGGTGCACGTAACCCCAATATATTCTTTGAATTCCCAGTCAGAAACTGGCACTATATGGCAGTAGCAAGAAATGAGGGTATTTATAACCCCAATATATTCTTTGAATTCCCAGTCAGACAATGGCACTGTATACCAGTAGTAAAAATTGTGGGTGCACGTAACCCCAATATATTCTTTGAATTCCCAGTCAGAAACTGGCACTATATGGCAGTAGCAAGAAATGAGGGTATTTGTATTCCCAATATACTCTTTGAATTCCCAGTCAGACAATGGCACTGTATACCAGTAGTAAAAATTGTGGGTGCACGTAACCCCAATATATTCTTTGAATTCCCAGTCAGACACTGGCACTATATGGCAGTAGCAAGAAATGAGGGTATTTGTATTCCCAATATACTCTTTGAATTCCCAGTCAGACAATGGCACTGTATACCAGTAGTAAAAATTGTGGGTGCACGTAACCCCAATATATTCTTTGAATTACCAGTCAGAAACTGGCACTATATGGCAGTAGCAAGAAATGAGGGTATTTATAACCCCAATATATTCTTTGAATTCCCAGTCAGACAATGGCACTGTATACCAGTAGTAAAAATTGTGGGTGCACGTAACCCCAATATATTCTTTGAATTACCAGTCAGAAACTGGCACTATATGGCAGTAGCAAGAAATGAGGGTATTTATAACCCCAATATATTCTTTGAATTCCCAGTCAGACAATGGCACTGTATACCAGTAGTAAAAATTGTGGGTGCACGTAACCCCAATATATTCTTTGAATTCCCAGTCAGAAACTGGCACTATATGGCAGTAGCAAGAAATGAGGGTATTTGTATTCCCAATATACTCTTTGAATTCCCAGTCAGACAATGGCACTGTATACCAGTAGTAAAAATTGTGGGTGCACGTAACCCCAATATATTCTTTGAATTCCCAGTCAGACACTGGCACTATATGGCAGTAGCAAGAAATGAGGGTATTTGTATTCCCAATATACTCTTTGAATTCCCAGTCAGACAATGGCACTGTATACCAGTAGTAAAAATTGTGGGTGCACGTAACCCCAATATATTCTTTGAATTACCAGTCAGAAACTGGCACTATATGGCAGTAGCAAGAAATGAGGGTATTTATAACCCCAATATATTCTTTGAATTCCCAGTCAGACAATGGCACTGTATACCAGTAGTAAAAATTGTGGGTGCACGTAACCCCAATATATTCTTTGAATTCCCAGTCAGAAACTGGCACTATATGGCAGTAGCAAGAAATGAGGGTATTTATAACCCCAATATATTCTTTGAATTCCCAGTCAGACAATGGCACTGTATACCAGTAGTAAAAATTGTGGGTGCACGTAACCCCAATATATTCTTTGAATTCCCAGTCAGAAACTGGCACTATATGGCAGTAGCAAGAAATGAGGGTATTTATAACCCCAATATATTCTTTGAATTCCCAGTCAGACAATGGCACTGTATACCAGTAGTAAAAATTGTGGGTGCACGTAACCCCAATATATTCTTTGAATTCCCAGTCAGAAACTGGCACTATATGGCAGTAGCAAGAAATGAGGGTATTTGTATTCCCAATATACTCTTTGAATTCCCAGTCAGACAATGGCACTGTATACCAGTAGTAAAAATTGTGGGTGCACGTAACCCCAATATATTCTTTGAATTCCCAGTCAGACACTGGCACTATATGGCAGTAGCAAGAAATGAGGGTATTTGTATTCCCAATATACTCTTTGAATTCCCAGTCAGACAATGGCACTGTATACCAGTAGTAAAAATTGTGGGTGCACGTAACCCCAATATATTCTTTGAATTACCAGTCAGAAACTGGCACTATATGGCAGTAGCAAGAAATGAGGGTATTTATAACCCCAATATATTCTTTGAATTCCCAGTCAGACAATGGCACTGTATACCAGTAGTAAAAATTGTGGGTGCACGTAACCCCAATATATTCTTTGAATTACCAGTCAGAAACTGGCACTATATGGCAGTAGCAAGAAATGAGGGTATTTATAACCCCAATATATTCTTTGAATTCCCAGTCAGACAATGGCACTGTATACCAGTAGTAAAAATTGTGGGTGCACGTAACCCCAATATATTCTTTGAATTCCCAGTCAGAAACTGGCACTATATGGCAGTAGCAAGAAATGAGGGTATTTGTATTCCCAATATACTCTTTGAATTCCCAGTCAGACAATGGCACTGTATACCAGTAGTAAAAATTGTGGGTGCACGTAACCCCAATATATTCTTTGAATTCCCAGTCAGACACTGGCACTATATGGCAGTAGCAAGAAATGAGGGTATTTGTATTCCCAATATACTCTTTGAATTCCCAGTCAGACAATGGCACTGTATACCAGTAGTAAAAATTGTGGGTGCACGTAACCCCAATATATTCTTTGAATTACCAGTCAGAAACTGGCACTATATGGCAGTAGCAAGAAATGAGGGTATTTATAACCCCAATATATTCTTTGAATTCCCAGTCAGACAATGGCACTGTATACCAGTAGTAAAAATTGTGGGTGCACGTAACCCCAATATATTCTTTGAATTCCCAGTCAGAAACTGGCACTATATGGCAGTAGCAAGAAATGAGGGTATTTATAACCCCAATATATTCTTTGAATTCCCAGTCAGACAATGGCACTGTATACCAGTAGTAAAAATTGTGGGTGCACGTAACCCCAATATATTCTTTGAATTCCCAGTCAGAAACTGGCACTATATGGCAGTAGCAAGAAATGAGGGTATTTGTATTCCCAATATACTCTTTGAATTCCCAGTCAGACAATGGCACTGTATACCAGTAGTAAAAATTGTGGGTGCACGTAACCCCAATATATTCTTTGAATTCCCAGTCAGACACTGGCACTATATGGCAGTAGCAAGAAATGAGGGTATTTGTATTCCCAATATACTCTTTGAATTCCCAGTCAGACAATGGCACTGTATACCAGTAGTAAAAATTGTGGGTGCACGTAACCCCAATATATTCTTTGAATTCCCAGTCAGAAACTGGCACTATATGGCAGTAGCAAGAAATGAGGGTATTTGTATTCCCAATATACTCTTTGAATTCCCAGTCAGACAATGGCACTGTATACCAGTAGTAAAAATTGTGGGTGCACGTAACCCCAATATATTCTTTGAATTCCCAGTCAGACACTGGCACTATATGGCAGTAGCAAGAAATGAGGGTATTTGTATTCCCAATATATTCTTTGAATTCCCAGTCAGACAATGGCACTGTATACCAGTAGTAAAAATTGTGGGTGCACGTAACCCCAATATATTCTTTGAATTACCAGTCAGAAACTGGCACTATATGGCAGTAGCAAGAAATGAGGGTATTTGTATTCCCAATATATTCTTTGAATTCCCAGTCAGACAATGGCACTGTATACCAGTAGTAAAAATTGTGGGTGTATATAGCCCCAATTCTATTGCTAGGGGACTTGCAGGGTATTTCTGGGG
Organism: Leptodactylus fuscus; assembly: GCF_031893055.1. NCBI lineage: Eukaryota > Metazoa > Chordata > Amphibia > Anura > Leptodactylidae > Leptodactylus > Leptodactylus fuscus. The sequence goes on from NC_134265.1 coordinate 249,273,627, forward strand.
TGAAGGTGGGGGGGCACACCGTTGGAACGGGTATCGGGGTATATATCGGGTATACGGGAATACACTGACAGTGTATTCCATTCAGGATCCTGGGAAAGCTGGGTTGCGGCGATTGAGCCCGTCAGTGCCACGTTACACTGACAAGCTTCTCCCTGGAATTTAGCTCTTACAAGAGCTGTTGGTTGTCTTCTCCTTCCTATCCTAGCCTGTCCCTGCCTACCCAGAATCTAAGCCCTAGCTAGCTGGACGGAAACCTCCGTCCTCGGTGAATTGCAAGCTCAGAATGACGCGAAGCTGGGCGTCGCTGTTCTTTTAAATTAGAGGTCACATGTTTTCGGCAGCCAATGGGTTTTGCCTACTTTTTTCAACGTCACCGGTGTCGTAGTTCCTGTCCCACCTACCCAGCGCTGTTATTGGAGCAAAAAAGGCGCCAGGGAAGGTGGGAGGGGAATCGAGTAATGGCGCACTTTACCACGCGGTGTTCGATTCGATTCGAACATGCCGAACAGCCTAATATCCGATCGAACATGAGTTCGATAGAACACTGTTCGCTCATCTCTATTTAGCACGCATTGCTTTAAACACGCTGACATTTTTCATAAGTGATTACAGGAAACATTTACTGCTTGAATCAGCACACGAGCAATCAAATGGAAAGGAATAATTTTACATCTTAAAAAAGTAGTAAAGTAAAAGTCTCATGTATTCTCCAGTACATCAAGCAAGGGAAGTGCTGTCATATGGGCTTTTACACTCGTTCGACCAATTGTAATTGGATATTCGAGAATATTTCCCTATGTAAACTGATAATCATTGCAGCTAGTGGGCTAGAGGGTCTAAATGTTCTCAATCACTGTGTTCTCCGCAAATATTACAAATGAGCTTTTTAATGTTTAAAGAGGGTATCAGTCACTCTCATTCTCCATAAAACATGTAGTCCGTGCACCGCTCTGCCTACAGGAAATGGAAAATCACGTGACACTAAGTCATTTTCAGACCATATGCTTGCTTGAAAACACATATAAATCACTGCTAGGAAAATCTAGGGTACTGTATACTGGTCGATTATGTAGTTCAATGTACAGTATAAACTATATGCAGTAAACTCCTATGGATGTAGCAAACTTGTTATGTTTTAAATCTATATCTAGAAAATTTCAAGCTTTGCAGTTGTAACAATATATATCTATATGTATATATAACAAAATATTATATATAAAAGAGTAAGTGTGCAAGCACAAAATTCTGAACATACAATATATGACAATGTTCACATTCCTGTTGACAGGTCTGATACTCCTCCCATTCACATTCCATAAAAAAAAATGTATGATTGACAGTACAGACTGCATGATGGTCACTATGACGGAAACCTGATGGACCCCACTATAGTCTCCCATTAGTGTCATTCAGAAATTTCAGCACGGCCATGATTTTTGTTGTTCTGCTGCTGTGATGGAGCAGAACAATGGAAATAACAGCTGAAATGTAAACACAGTCTAAGCCTGTTACTAAATGAATGCAGGGTTGATGTGACATCAAACAGAATACTTACTTTTTTGCCAAGTACGTATTTCAATTGTGTTATAGAGAGATTAGTCATGTGGTATGTGGTCACAGATTGAGTTTATGACACAATGGGGGCCTGGCACACACGTCCACCTTTCTAAGCGCTGGTTTTAGATGATCTAATTGACACTTTGTAAAGATGGTATTCGGGGGTGAACCTAGGGTTTCTGCCGCCTGAGGCGGATGTCAGAAAGCCCCCCCCCCACCCCCCGGAGGAGGGGGCGGAGCTGAGCGGAGGGAGCGGGACGGGGCCAAACAGAGGGGGCGGGGCTGAGTAGAAAGGGGGCCGAGCGGAGCGAGCGTCGTTAGCAGGCAGAGAGCAGGCAGGGAGAGGACCTGCTCTCTGCCTGAGCGTGAGGGGTGACCGCTGGAGCAGGGCTGTATCCACAGGGCCGCCCCAATCCAAAGCTTGTCCTGGACTGGCTTAGGTCAGCAAAAATGCCGCCCTCCCCCGGGGCCCCGGAATAGCGCCGCCTAAAGCGGTCGCTTCAGGTCACCTCATGGGAGGTGCGCCGCTGATGGTATTGACACTGAACCCACCACCCTGCTTATGGAAGGACGTGAGATGCAAATGGTTGCATGTTGGGCAACCAGTAAATGCCTATATCATTATGTAGGTCTGTATATTTGATGTCCCTCTTGGGCCTTCTTTCTGCAATAAATTAACTTAAGATGTACAGAAATGTTCACACTTAAGTGATCTCTGATTTTCTTAAAGATTGTAGTTCATCTTAAAACCAATTCAACACAATATCATGACATGATAACAGCAGTAATGAAAATATTCAATTCACTTTCCTCACTGGATTTTTACAAAGAGGTTGTCCAGGACCTGATGCAACCTTATAGGCTTGTAGTGGGGGCAAAAGGAAAAATACATAAAAGACATTCTCGCCTATTCCCGGAGCTCTGTTGTCTGATCCCACTCCTGTATCCCTTATGCAATAGAAGCTTCGAGGTTGACATGGTGGCTGAGACCAATCTGTATCACTGGCAATGAACCGGCAATGTATGTAAGTGATGTCACTGGTTGGCCTCAGCAGTCATGTGACCCTCAAGGCTTCTGGTGCTGCAAGCCCCGACACATGAGAGAAACAGAAGTGAGTATAGGTGAATATGTCTTCTTTTTTTTTTCTTCATTTACAAAAGGCAACCCCTGAAGTTGCTCCAAATCCAGGACAACCCCTTTAACTAGTAATATGCATATTTGGAAACTTCTGGCCAATAGGGTTGGAAGGGGAAGAGTCATCCATACTTGAGACACAAGTGACCAAACAATGACGTTCTTATTTACTGTCGTACTGTTTTTCTTAGCAGTCACAGTTAATCACTCTTGAGGTAGAATACTGAAATACAATAAATTCTACAGCTATGGAACAAAATGTTCAAAGACCAAAATAGATATTCTATTCAATTCAAGGACCAGCGCTATTCAATTCTTTGCATTTAGATTTGTTTATTTCATAAAGAGGATCCATCAATAGGTTTACTTACATCCTAGATTGGCAAAATCACTCAGCTTTCTTAATATGAGGTCTGTCTGAAAGGGAATTCAATGTACAATTCAAGAAATAGCTGTATTATAACTTTTCTGAGACAAAAAGTACCCTATAAAAGCACATTTGTGATATCATTGTTTACCTTCATTATTCTATACCTCAAAAACAAACTACCACACAATCATTACAATAAAATATAATAATTTTTATTAATCTATATATATAAAACTCAAATTCTGTAGTAGTCTGCTCTACACAAATCCACAATTCTCGCCCGATTCTCGCTCCCACAGGAGCAGAATACTGCGCATGTTACATTTCGCTAGCGTCCCCCCCGTCATGAGATTGGGGCCCCCAATTTTAGGCCCTATACATATAATGGGGAAAAATGAAAGCAAAAGTGGTGAGGGGAAAACAACAGTTGTGACTGACCGGGATGGATTATAGCGATGGCGCCAAAGAGTTGCTGCTAAAGGGGCCGCACCACCACACACAACACACAAACATTTCACAAACATCATATAAACATCACACAGACAGCACACATACACATACCCACAAGCACAACACCACACAAATGCCACAAAACAAACACCAGAGCACTCTAGACACACACAACACCAACACCACCCCACAAATACCACAACACCACCCTATAAATACCTCATGCAAACCACACACACACACGCAAGGACCACACATGCACTCAAACACACTCAGCTGAATGCACATTACACATGCGGACGAACAGAGAACATGCGTATTCACACACAACGACCGCGCGGATGGACACTTGCACTGAGCACGCACAAACACAAGGTCCAAAAAAATCTTGTCTGAACCCAGCCTAAGGGCTCTAGGAAAGCTAAGGTATTACAAACTTGCAAACTAATCCCGGTTTTCGTTGTTATGCAAATGAGTTCTCTCGCAGCACTGGAGAAGGGCCACAGCGATCCAACAGCACGAAGCCCACCATGCATGTGGGTGAAACGCGCGTCGGGTCCTTTTACAGTGTAGGTAGGTGATGAGTGTACTATTAACATTAATGATCTAGTGGTGACTTCAATGACCATACTATTGCAATAGTGTTTTACACCTTTTAATATACTACTGAATGGTCTTATATGAATTGCACCTTGATAGTTTTGATATAATATATATTTTTACAACTCTACACCCTCCTACAGACTGTTTTGGTATTCTAGTACATTGATATTTATTCCCCATCTGTATTGTTATATCATGTATTGTTTTGTGTATGTCCTTATTTTAGTGGATATTAATAAAAATTATTATATTTTATTGTAATGATTGAGTGGTAGTTTGTTTTTGAGGTTTAGATACTTAGTTTTCCACACATTTTTGTGAATTAGCCTCTGTTGTATTTATCACTCCATTATTCTATGTACAGTATTAATGCAAATATAACATTTCTGAGATTCTCCACAATACTTTTCTATAATTTATATATCTCACATATTCTAGAATGCATTACAATTTTACAACTTCAGTTTTCTTGTCAATTGGATAAATATTGCGTTTCTGCTCTGCAAGGGTCTGTTAAAGATAGGAGTAATTTATTATCATCACTGCTGTCCACAGTTTTATTGGTAATCCATGTGACCAGAACTGCATAGATCTGATTTCAGACAGAGCAATAATCACTAGAGACAAAGGAAGTAAAATTAAAGGAGCATTATCATAAAGTACCTACTGAGCACCTCCTACCTCCACAGGGGCCAGTAGTTTAAAACTGCTCCTTTATATCTGTGATCATCATTGATCTTAATAGACTTCACCTTTAAAACATACCTCCATTGATAGACAACATTTCATAATTGAATATTACAGGTTAATATAATGACCATTTATAATATAGTTTATTAAATACATGTGTTACTTTCGACATATTAGTCGAGGAACAGGGAGGATAGAAAACACACTCAAATAATTGCAGCTTTTACACTCTGTTATTCTGTGCTCATTAACACTAAGGTTGTAGATAAGAGGATACCAGTGCACAGAAGCAATAAACCAATTAACCACTTGGAGAGAGAAGGAAACAGATATCCTTAATAAGATAGATTGCAAAGTTTCTTATATTCAAATGCACTATTCATTTATGAAACGTTGTGTATAGCTGGAGATGTGCTTTACAGGAAATCTATCTGTCGATTTGTTGCCATAGATTTCAGACAAATTTTCTGCATAGCATATGGCCATTTTTTTTATCACTATTATTTCTGTCTGCTTTTCCTCCTCTATGCACATCATTCATAATAATAATAATAATAATAATAATAATAATAATAATAATAATAATAATAATAATAATAATAATAATAATAATTTTATTATTATTACTTTATTTATATAGCACCAACATATTCCGCAGCACTGTACAAATCAGAGGGTTCATGGAAGGTCTTTGACATTATAATGTGACAAAGAAATAATGTATCAAGCTAAAGGAGTGAGGGCCCTGATCATGAGAACTTACAATCTATGAGGAAGTAAGGAGACGCAAGAGGTACTGTTTGATACAATGGTCCAGCCACCTTTTAATAAATAAGGTTATATAATTGAAGTGGTATGAACCTGTTACTCACCGGTGTCTGTGAATATACAGATAACTAAGTGCAGGGAGCACAAGGCAACTTCTAGATGAAGCGGGCAGGTTCTGCGGAGTAGCGTAGGAAGGATAACTAAGGATAAGAAATATTAGCTAAGTGTGCAGAGGTGTAGAACAATGTGATCAGATAATGTGATAAATCCGCCTAAACAGATGCGATTTTAGGGCCGTTTTCAAGCTGTTGCATTTGGGTATCAATCTGATTATCTGGGGTAAAGCATTCCAGAGCACTGGTGCAGCTCATTAAAAAATATTGGAGATGGGAGTCAGATGTTGGATAACAGTGGATGCAAGTCTTCGGTCATTGGCAGAACAAAAAGGACGGTTACGGCTCTGGACAGTGACGAGAGAGATGTAGGGAGGTGCAGCACTATAGTTGTATTTGTGTGTGATCATTTTACATTGTATTCTGTGGTGGATGGGCAATCAGCACAGTGACTGGCACAAGGTAGATAGATCTGTATACCAGTTTGATAGAAAGATAAGTCTGGCAGTTGCATTCAGGAAAGATTGTAGAGGGAAGAATTTAGTAAGAGGAAGTCCAATTAGAAGAAAATTGCAATAGTCAAGATGAGATAGAATTAGAGCGACAATGAAGGTTTTTGATGTTTCCACTATGAGAAAAGATCTAATTCTAGGGTTGTTTTTGAGGTGCAGGTGACAAGATTGTGCAAATATCTGAATATATGAGGTGAAGGTGATATACGAATCAAATTCAATCCCAAGACAGTGGGCATATTGCTTTGGTGTTATAGTAAGACTGCAGACAAAAATGGAGATATCAGGATTTTTTTTTAGTTTAGTAGATTTAAGCAACACAAGAAGTTCAGTTTTTGAAAAGTTCAGTTTAAGATAAAAATAAGAGATGATGTTAGAGACAACAGAGAGAGAGTCACTGGTGTACTGTAGTAGTGAGATGAGGTATATAGTTGTATGTCATTAGCTTAAAGATGATACCAAAAGCCAAATCTGCTGTTTATCCAATAGGGGATGTGTAGAGAGTAGGGTTGAGCGATCGTGTTCGGAAAAGATCAGATTCCAATCGGCGATCGAGAAAATTCCGAACACGATCTTTTTATGTGGGATCGAGATCAGTGATCTTTTCCCACAATGCTTTGCTTAGCCTTCACACTGAGTATACACTGTATACTCAGTGTGAAGGCTCCGCTGCAGTTCCATAGGAATGAATGGAAGCAGCCGGCACACAGCCTTAACCCCCTGCGCGCCGGCTGCCTCCATTCATTCGAATAGGAGGCTAAACTAAACATCTCTAGCAGCTACTTACCTCTAAAGATGGCTGCTCTGGTGCCCTCCTTCTTCTTGTCCTCGCTGCCGCTCCACGCTGCAGTCTTCTTGCCTCACTGCCCCGCCTCCCAGGTTAGTGTTTAAAGCGATAGGTAGGCAGGGCTTGTGGCTTAGGAGAGTGTGGGCAGGCACAGGGCGGGGAGACGCCCTGAAAAGTCAAGATCGGCTCAACCCTAGTAGAGAGAGAAGAGAATGAGGCCTAGGACCGAGCCCTGAGGAACCCAAACAGCAATGGGCAGAGGAAAAGAAATTGCACCAGTGAATGATACACTAAATGAGTGGTCAGAGAGATAGGAAGAAAACCAAGTGATAGCAGTGTACCTGAGGCCACAGAGTGGAGCATAGGGAGGAGGAGTTGGTGGTGAAACAATGTAGTGAAGGGGACTGATGTCTGAAGAATGGGTTAACTCCTGATGGAGATTGTCAATTTTGTCTTTAAAGTATATGACAATGTCTTGAGCACTGAGCTCAGGTGTCAACGAGTTGTTTATGGTTATTGGAGAGAGAAGAGTTGAGAGTGGTGAAGTAGGCTTATTTGGCAAGGTGAAGGGCGGAGATATATGGCTTTGAGCATAAACTAGAAGTGAAGAAAATATACAACTACAAACAAAGAAAACATCAGATGATTAGGATGATGGAAGTTAGTGACATACCATGAATTTAACTTTGCACAGATGAGGAGGAAGTTTTAGCAGCCAGATAGTATGAAGAATGGAGTTGGTGTGTGTCCAGAAAATATTAAAGGGAGCGCCCTCTATTGGTTTGTTTGACTGAGGCTCTGTCTTCCTAACTACATCATGGAAAATAAACTTGCACATTCTCAGTGAGCGCCCTCTATTGGTGTGCATGCCTGAGGCACTGGCATCTTAATTACATCATGGAAGTCAGATTTGCATATTCTTCCCAGGAAATATTATTAAGTGCCCAATCATTCATTACTTCTGCAACCTTAAAGGGGTTGTCCTGGCTAAATCTCCCATACCTGCCCCCTCCAAATCTATCAGATAAATCACTCAAAACACTACTAAAGGGTGCACTTATTATCCCATTAATGGCACTAATGGACCTTTAAAAAAAAAAAATAAATAATAATAATAATAATAATAATAATAATGTTGCCCGGAATACTCTTTTAACTGCACCTGGCCAAGTTACTGGATTTAGTGGATTCCACTGTGTTTCACCAAATGATTGCATGTACACGGTCTCGATAGAGGATATCCTCTATTATTTTTTTAGGAAAGCTGTCCCTGCTTGATATCACCATGTGGGTCTCTCCTTGGATACATCCACATTGGGAAAGTTGCATGACACAGTCAACATAAGGAATAGAAACTATAGCTTTCATAACCCACTGCATCACTGTTTTGAGTGATAGCGAACATCATCCAGTAACACAGCTAGACCAGGAGCTAATAATGACACTACCTCTTGTGTGCAGGCTCAGTTTTAACACCAGCCAGTACCCATCCATTCATTATCACTGGAAAATAAGCCCTCCAATTTCATCAGGGCCAGTCATTGCTTTCACTTCCCCTCCCTCATTTCATGGCTGTAAGGTAAAGTGCACATTATGTGACACGTGCTGGAGCATCTGCTTGAGCAGCAGAAGGCAGTAAGTTTTTGCTGCATGCCACAAACCTTAGGGAGAATGTGTTATTTTAAAATCCTTTATTGGAGCCTCATGAGAGAAGTATGTCGCCTTCTAAAGCACTTTCAGGAGGCTCGGGCCACCAAATGTGTCTACAGTAGGGACATCTCTTTGAAATATAGAGGTAGCAGAGTTAACCCAAACTTCTGCAATTGGTTAAACTGTTGCAGTGTGATATCTTCTCAGATAAGACAATACAAAATGTGCTTCTAATGACCAATGACCTTTCACTGGCTTTGTTGTCTTCTGAGATAAGATATCATGCTCCTGCCATTAAATCAATTGCAGAAGTTTGGGGTAACTGTGCTATGTCTATATATAGATATAACACAGTTAAAGAAGACCTTTCATCAGATCGGGCACAGGCAGTTCTATATACTACTTGAAAGCTGACAGTGTGCTGAATTCAGCGCACTATCGGCTTTCCTGATCTGTGCCCCGGGTAAAGCGCTATCGGTCCCGGTAAAGTAGCACTTTACAGTCAGAAGGGCGTTTCTGACACTTAGCCAGGGACGCCCTTCTGCCCAGCAGCGCCTATCGCGCTGTACTGGGGAGCGGGGAGGAACGCCCCCTCCCTCTCCTGATAATACTCGTCTATGGACGAGCTGTGTGAGCAGAGGGAGGGGGCATTCCTCCCCGCTCCACAGCACAGCGCGATAGGCGCTGCTGGGCAGAAGGGCGTCCCTGGCTAACTGTCAGAAACCCCCTTCTGACACTAAAGCGCTACGGTACCGGGACCGATAGCGCTTTACACCGGGCACAGATCGGGAAAGCCGACACTGTCAGCTTTCCAGCAATATATAGAACTGCCTGTGCCCAATCTGATGAAAGGTCCTCTTTAAACATTTTTTGTTAAGCAATGAGAGATGGAAGAAGAATAACAACTTCTATATCTTGGTCATTCTTGGAAGATAGTCCAGCTTTTCTAGCTGACAGGATAGGCATACTGAAAGTATGTCTCTCCTTGGTGCCACATATACTTTCATATGGGGATTTATTTTTATTTATCACTTTTCAAGGCCCAATGATAATTTGCCAGAATTGTTTCTTGAAATTCTGTATTTTGTCACTCTGTCAATGCTATGTTTTTATGGCATTTGCTCTCATAAAGAGATGGTGGGCTGGTGAGTCTAGGTTCTCACCTGGCACCCAAGTGTTGTTCTTTTTAGGAGAGATAACCCAGCTTTTTCAAATGACAGGCCAGGCCCAGTGACAGTGTACCAGCATTCTTTCTTGAAATAAAAAGATAACTGACCGGATTATCCAGTTTTTCTTCTGGCTCCCAAGTGCTGTTCTCATGGTTATAGAATCCTTTCCGTTTTGGCTTTTTATTAAACTTAATTCTATAGAATGCTCTTTGTTTGTTAGGCCTGGTTCACATCTGCATGTTGAGCGGAACGTACTTCAAGCACTACTTTTCTCTCTGCATGTCTCATGCGGACGCTGCACAGAAAACACACGGACCCCATTCTAGTCTATGGGGTCCGTGTGCTTTCATTGCTCACCACTTTTTAATGTGTTCTGTATTCTGTTCGAGGGGTCCTCCAGCAGACTCCCTGAATGGAATACCAAACGCAGATGTGAACAAGGCCTAACATCAGGGCTTTACAATACAGGGCTTTCTGTAGAAAAAAATGGATGTCAAAAATTCACTGCATAGGTCTGTACTATTTCATTCAGCAAAGAAAGGTTGTTTTTTTTAAACAATATTGCATGCAAACCAAAGCAAGCTGAAAAACAAAATTAATTGTTTTTTGATTTTTTTTTTTTCTTAAACTGCTATAAGAGCTAAAAAACCATTTGTATCTGGTTTTGACACCAGTTGAATTTTATTTTGATATTTTTTACATTTATTTTTAGTCCCACTAGGTCTTTGGTCACTTGTACAATAAATTGCAATACTTCTCTGTTGCAGTATATTGTATATATACCAAACTGAACTTAGTGTACAAAAAACCTGCCTCTGCAAGCGAAACAGTCAAAACCAGAATCTTTGATAAGCTCCTGGATGTCATAACAACGGATCAACATTACCTATAATGTTCTGGAGGATGGTGATTGCTCTAATATGGGGGTGTCCATATGCTGGAACTGCTTAGAAGCTGTATTCACAACATGGCATCTAAGAAGTTAATAGCCAGAATTGGTGCTGTAGCTAATTGTGCCTGTAAGCTGCGGGTGCTAGTGGCATAATACAGCTGGCACCCAGTGTTCATGGAGAGGGATTAGACTCTGTGCCCTTTTCATACCCCTGCCTGACACCATGATTTTTACTTTTACATCATGTGTCCAGAATGTGTTAAAATGGATTCCCTGTCTGATTTACAAAATTGTGGGGTGAACATAGCCTTACACATGCAGATTTAGCTTTGGACTTGCTACAGATTCACTGCAGATTTACCATTACTAGAGATGAGCGAACACTAAAATGTTCGAGGTTCGAAATTCGATTCGAACAGCCGCTCAATGTTCGTGTGTTCGAACGGGTTTCGAACCCCATTATAGTCTATGGGGAACAGATACTCGTTAAGGGGGAAACCCAAATCCGTGTCTGGAGGGTCACCAAGTCCACTATGACACCCCAGGAAATGATGCCAACACCTCTGGAATGACACTGGGACAGCAGGGGAAGCATGCCTGGGGGCATCTAACACACCAAAGACCCTCTATTACCCCAACATCACTGCCTAACAACTACACACTTTCCACATTCAAAAAAACCTCTATCAAAGTGGGAAAATACCTGGAAACCTTCTTTACTCCCCAAATGGATGGACACAAACCCCAATTTAAGCTCAACAAACAGTAACAACCACCCCTTTAAATCACGTTCCCCATGACAACCACAAATGGAATAGGCAATGGGAATTCCAAAAGCCCTCACCCTTAACTGTCATTTTGAGTGTGTGTGTGTGTGTGTGTGTGTGTGTGTGTGTGTGTGTGTGTGTGTGATGTGGTAAGACCTTCCAAAATTCACTTTTCTAGCCCTTAACATGAGCCCTTCCAAACAAAGTTACATGACCTTAAGCTGAGCTACCAGCAGAGATTGAGGCCCTTGGTGTGAAGAGGTAAACTATTTTGTGTTATGTTTCCATGTGATTTCTTCTTTGTAACCTTAGTGGTGGTACATAAGTCCCCAGATCTGGTAATATCTCTGTGTGAATGTTCTATTACTGCTTCTTATTTCTTTCTTTCCTCATTAGGCTGGCCACCTAATGCTCTATTTTCCTACTATTTCTTGTCTTACCATCTGGGAACCATATACTAACACTAAGGAACTGTTCACATTAACATGGATTTATAAAGTGTTTTTGCATATTTACCTGCATGAGTGGAGTTGCACTGGGTGTGTCCGCCCTGATCTTATAAGAGGCAAGTCTGCAGCAACTCCAGGGTTTTATAGGGAAAACTGCAGAGTATTATGGGAAATGTCTAAGGTATAAAATGATTCCAATTCCCAGAAAGCTGGGTATGTGTTGGTGAAGTTCACACGATGGATAGTTTGTGAGACTACAGCAGCCTGAGGTACAAGGTGTTTGTTGTATACATTATGGAGATTTTCTGAAGAATTATTATTTTTTGTTAAAACTGGACTTCCTGAAATAAACTCCTTGGATTCTTTTCATCATTCAAGACCTGATTGTTTTTTTGAAAAATCCCATGCTTCACATATGGTGTGTGGGAAGTGGGATGATTTTTGGAGTATTGCTGTAAGTACTCAAGCCTAAAGAAACAAGGGAGTTATGTACAAGACACGTTCCTGGCGTATTAATGCAAAGCCACCAACTAAGTCTGCAAAGCGAACTGTTGCAAGGAAACTGGTGAATATGGAAAGTCAAGGTGTCAGACAGAGAGCACTGCTAGAGGAGGATGCAGAAGTGCAAGGAGCCACAGCTGCTCCATTAACTCCAAGTGTTGCTGAGCCTTCTGAAAAGACTTTACCAGAGAGCATTGCTGACCTTATGAAATGGTTAACTGTGCAGCAGATCAATGCAGAAAAAAGGCAAATGGAGGAAGCCAGGAGAAATTGCGAGGAATTGCGACGTCAGGATGAACGCTGGAGGGAGCTGTTTCAAACCCTGAGACCGCCTGTTGCTTGGAAAGACCCTCGCATGACTAAACTTTCTCCAGAAGATGATATTGAAGCCTATTTATCCACATTTGAAAGAATTGCACATACCTGTCAGTGGCCTAAGGAACAGTGGGTGGTAAGACTGGCGCCATATCTTACTGGACAAGCCCAACTGGCATATAGCCACATGAACATGAATGATGCAAATAACTATGACTTGGTTAAAGAGACTATTCTAAGGCGATATGACATCAGTGAGGAAACCTACAGACAGAGGTTCAGAGAACTCAAGTACAGCTACACTGATGGTCCAAGAGAAGTCTTTACTCGCCTGCAAGACTTATACATGAAATGGATGAAACCAGACAACAAGACGACTGAGCAGATTAGTGAAGCAATCATACTTGAACAATTTTTACAAATTCTTCCAGCTGATGTTCTTGCTTGGGTTAAAAAACATCGGCCCAAAAATGCTGACAAAGCTATTTCTTTGGCAGAGGACTTTATCCTAGCAAAGAGAGACTTAAGCAGGTCTGCAACTGGCCCAGCCAAACCATTCAGAACTTTCTCTGGAGGGAGAGGTCAAGAAGCCAGAAGTCCATTAAAAACTGTCACCAGTGAAAAAATGTGCTATATTTGCCAAGAAAAGGGACACATAGCTAAATTTTGCCCCAGAAAAAGCTCTAAAGGCACAAAGTCTGGATTGTTTTTTGCTAGCAGTGACTTCATGCTGCCAATCCAAGTTAATGGACAGAACGTGGATGCTTTGCTTGATTCTGGCAGTAAATTAAGCTTGGTAAAGGAGAACCTAATAACTCAGAAGATGGACTCTCCCAAAGTGCCAATTACTTGTGTTCATGGAGATACAAAAAAATACTCCACATCAAATATTGACCTGCAGTTGGATGAAAAATGTTTTACCATGCCAGTAGTTGTTGTTCCAGAACTACAAGTACCAGTGATCCTTGGAAGAACCACACCCGGATTCAAAGATTTGCTAGTGGGGAAAAGCCAGCTGTCTGCTGTGACTACCAGAGCTAAAGCAAAGGCACACAAGAGAGGTGAGACTTTGGAGGACATTTTCCCATTCCATGAGGACATCATGGAGGCGCCATCATCAAAGCCTCTGAGAGTTCCAGGACAGCAGGATGTCTCTAGGAGAAGAGTTTCCCTGGATGGCAAGTATAAAAATGCTGACTTGTGGGACACTGATATTACATTTGAACAAAAACAGGACATTGACTTGTATGCATTGTATGAATACGGTTTAACTAACAGTAAAGTGGTTGCAGAAAGTGGTAAGCAGCTTGTTACACCCTATTATCTGGTGGAAAACAATATTTTATATAGAGTGTGTAGTCACCCAAAAACAGGAGAACAAGTGCAACAGTTAGTTGTGCCAAAAAAGTTTAGACCAGAAATTTTGAAATTAGCGCATGATATTCCTGTTGCTGGACATTTGGGTTATAAAAGGACTTTGGCCAGAGTACTCTATCGGTTCTATTGGCCTGGAGTTTATGATGAGATCACTACTTACTGTCGTAGTTGCCCAATATGTCAGTACACTGCTTCAGCTCCTCCCAAAGCAGAGCTTATACCCTTACCAATAATTGATGAACCATTTAATACTGTGGGTATGGATATTATCGGTCCACTAGAAAGAAGTTCCAAAGGTAACCGTTTCATTCTTACAATTGTTGATTACTGTACCAAGTATCCTGAAGCCATACCTATGCGCACAGTTACTGCTAAAAGAGTTGCAGAGGAAATTTTGAAGGTGTTTAGCAGGGTTGGATTACCTAAGCAAATCCTTACTGATCAGGGGAGTAACTTTACATCTTCCTTTCTGTTAGAAGTTTATAAGCTTCTTGGTATACAGCCTCTCAGGACTACCCCTTATCATCCACAAACTGATGGGGTGACTGAACGGTATAACCAAACCTTGAAAAACATGCTTAGGAAATTTGCACATAACGATCCAAAACTGTGGGACAAATGGTTGCCCTTTCTATTATTTGCCTATCGTGAGGTTCCACAAGAGTCTACAGGGTTTAGTCCTTTTGAATTATTATATGGGAGACGACCCAGGGGACTCTTGGATGTTATTAAAGAGGTATGGGAAGGTAAAGATGGTCATCAGAAAAATGTGGTAGAACATGTATTGAAAATGAGAGAGAGATTAATGAAATTGATTAAGGTAGCTCATGATAATGTCCACAAGGCAAAAGTTTACCAAAAGAAATGGTATGATCAACATTCCAAAAATAAATCAATTAAAGTTGGGGATAAGGTTCTTCTCTTGCTTCCCAGCAGTGAGAATAAGTTGTTGGCCAGATGGCAAGGGCCATATAAAGTGGTTAGACAAACAGGTCCTGTTGACTTTGAAATTGAAACCCCAGATAAAAAACAAAAAAATAAGGTTTACCATGTAAATTTATTAAAACGTTGGATTGAACCAGAGGTTAGTCCTAAAGATAACACTACCTGTACTATTGTCGCAGAGTCTTCACAGGATATGTCTGAAGAAATCTATGATTTGTTGAAAAATTGTGCTCACTGGTCAGAGGTAACATTGAATCCAAAGTTATCTAAAGAGCAATATTGTAACCTGAGGAAGATTATTGGGTCTAGTTCACATATTTTTGGAAGTAAGCCTGGCCGTGTGTCTTTAGTTTCTCGTACAATAAATACTGGAGATCATCCACCTATCAGACAGAGACCTTATCGTATACCTGAAAAATTAAAGGGTAAGGCTGAAAATGAGGTTCAAGAAATGCTTAAATTGGGAGTTATTGAACCCTCTAAAAGTCCTTGGTCATCACCTGTAGTGATGGTTGGGAAAAAAGATGGGACAATAAGATTTTGCATAGATTTTCGTAAAATTAATGCTATATCTAGTTTTGACAATTACCCAATGCCGCGTATTGATGAGCTCATAGATAGATTGGGGTGTGCAGAATATATTTCTACCCTAGATTTATGTAAGGGGTACTGGCAAATTCCGCTTGATGAGAAATCAAAAGAAAAAACTGCTTTTGTGATGCCTAATGGTCTGTATCAGTTCAGAAACATGCCATTTGGTCTTCATGGTGCTCCAGCCACGTTTCAAAGAGCCATGGACTTACTCTTGAAGAATCATACGGAGTACAGTGCTGCTTATTTAGATGATGTGGTAATCTTTAGCAAATCATGGGAAGAGCACTTGTATCACTTGGAAAAGGTGATAACTGAAATTGGGAAAGCAGGATTTACAATTAATCCACGTAAATGTGCTTTGGGATTCCAAGAAACAAAGTACCTTGGGTTTATTGTGGGTAGTGGTAAAGTAAGGCCAGAGATATCCAAAGTACAAGCCATTCAATCTGCGACTATTCCAGCCACAAAGAAAGAGGTCAGATCCTTTTTAGGTCTTGTTGGCTATTATAGACGTTTTATTCCAAACTTTGCTACTATCGTTGCTCCCTTAACCGACCTAACTAAAAAGAACAGTAGAGAGGACGTGATATGGACAACAGAATGTGATTTAGCTTTTGAACAAATAAAAGAAATTTTGTGTAAAGAACCAGTCTTACAAAGCCCAAACTTTGACAAACCATTTATTGTACAGACGGATGCATCTGAGGTGGGACTTGGGGCAGTCCTGAGTCAAGAGATTAATGGTGAGGAACACCCTATTCTTTATTTAAGTAGGAAACTTTTTCCCCGTGAACAAAAGTATTCTACAATCGAGAAGGAAGGGCTGGCGATTAAGTGGGCATTGGAGGCATTACGCTATTATTTATTAGGAAGAGAGTTTACTTTAGTGACGGATCATCATCCCCTCACTTGGATTCATACCATGAAGGACAAAAATGCCAGAATAACTAGATGGTATTTAGCATTACAGCCATTTAAATTTGAGATACAACATCGGTCAGGGTCCAAGCACCAAAATGCCGATCATTTGTCTAGGTATGGTGCTGAAGTGAAAGCTGTCTGAAGAAGGACAAGCTTCTTCTTAAGGGGGGAGGAATGTGAAGAGGTAAACTATTTTGTGTTATGTTTCCATGTGATTTCTTCTTTGTAACCTTAGTGGTGGTACATAAGTCCCCAGATCTGGTAATATCTCTGTGTGAATGTTCTATTACTGCTTCTTATTTCTTTCTTTCCTCATTAGGCTGGCCACCTAATGCTCTATTTTCCTACTATTTCTTGTCTTACCATCTGGGAACCATATACTAACACTAAGGAACTGTTCACATTAACATGGATTTATAAAGTGTTTTTGCATATTTACCTGCATGAGTGGAGTTGCACTGGGTGTGTCCGCCCTGATCTTATAAGAGGCAAGTCTGCAGCAACTCCAGGGTTTTATAGGGAAAACTGCAGAGTATTATGGGAAATGTCTAAGGTATAAAATGATTCCAATTCCCAGAAAGCTGGGTATGTGTTGGTGAAGTTCACATGATGGATAGTTTGTGAGACTACAGCAGCCTGAGGTACAAGGTGTTTGTTGTATACATTATGGAGATTTTCTGAAGAATTATTATTTTTTGTTAAAACTGGACTTCCTGAAATAAACTCCTTGGATTCTTTTCATCATTCAAGACCTGATTGTTTTTTTGAAAAATCCCATGCTTCACACTTGGCATGAGTAGAGCCTTGCACCAGCAGTGTTTTTGGCACTTAGGGTGAGTTGAGCCTTGTACCAGCGTGTGTCCCTTAACATCAGGCGGGCCCTAAGTTCTGCGCTTTGCACAAAAGTTCCACATTAACTAGGCTGAATGGTACAAAGATTAGTAGGCCCGAGAACCAGGAACAGGTCTTGCAATGGCTGTCGGATAACGCTTAAAGCACATTGTCCACCAGCCAGTCAGCCTCTACCTCCTCTTACCCAACAGTCTTGTCCTCCTTCCACCCAAAATTCCCAATCTTCTCAGAACAATAACCCCAACTGTCCCTGCTCCCCAGAGCTGTTCTCCCTTCCTTTGACTGTACCGCAACCTGCCCCTCCATTTCGCGATTCCACGGACCTAACAGACGAGTATCTGTGTCCAGATGCTCAAACACTAGAGTCTCCTCCATTCCATCTCCGGTCGATTTGGTGGCGGATGACCAGCAACCCACCCTCATCGACGACGATGAGACGCAGTTGCTGTCAGGGCAGCCAGTTGACATGCGCATTGTGCAGGAGGAGGAGGCGAGACAGGAGTTGGAAGAGGAGGTGGTGGACGACGAGGACACCGACCCCACCTGGACAAGGCAGATGTCAAGCTGGGAAAGTAGTGTGGATGTTGAGGCAGGTGCAGCACCAAAAAGGGTAGCTAGAGGCAGAGACATGTCCAGAGGCAGAGGTCAGCTGCTTTGCCGAAGCCAGGCCAGACCCGGAATGTCCGAAGATGTTCCCTTTTGTACCCAGCCCAGAAAAACTCCCCCATCGAGGGCACGTTTCTTGAAGGTGTAGAGTTTTTTCAAGGAATGCGCCGAGGACAGATATAGTGTCGTCTACACAATTTGCCTCTCGAAATCGAGTAGGGGCCCTGAGAAGAGCAACCTGTCCACCACTTCAATGCACCGTCATTTGGAATCCAAGCAATGGAATCAGTGGCAGGCAGCAACGGCAGGACAAATGTCGCCCGCCGTTCATGCCACTGCCTCTGCTCACAGTGCTGGCGATGCACTCCAGAGGACGAGCCAGGACATCACTTCATCTGCCTCCGCCACTTTGTTGACTTCTCCCTCATCCTCCCCTGTTTCTGTCTTATCTCCTTCTCCTGCACCATCAGGCGCTTCTTTACAACAACCCACCATCTCTCAGACATTGGAGCGCCGGCAGAAATACACCGCTAACCACCCACCCACGCAAGCCTAGAACGCCAACATCGCTAAACTGCTGGCCCAGGAGAGGTTGGCGTTCCGGCTTGTTGAAACTCCCGCCTTCCCGGACCTGATGGCAACTGTGGCACCTCACTATGCCGTCCCTAGCCGTCTCAACTTCTCCCGGTGTGGCGTCCCCGCCTTGCACCAGCACGTGTCACTCAACATCAGGTGGGCCCTTAGTTCCGCGCTTTGCTGCAAGGTCCACTTGACCACCGACACTTGGACAAGCGCCTGTGGTCAGGGATGCTGCAGTGCTTATCTTTAATGACAGGCAGGGTGAATGTGGTGGAGTCTGTTCCTCGGGTGCAAACTGGGGTGGCCTATCTCCTCTCCCAGGCCAAAATTCATGGCAGGAGTAGACTGAAACCCTACGACGCTGCAACCTCCACCACAGCTACTAGCGGCAAACGCTAAAACACTGGTGTGGGGAGACGTCAGCAGGCGGTGCTGAAGCTCATCAGCTTGGGGGACAGACAGCACAGTGCCTCCGAGGTCAGGGATGCCATCCTGGCTGAGATGGCATTTTTTTTTCCCTGCTACACCTGGGGCCTGGCATTTTTACGCCTGTGATAATGGCTGGAACCTGGTAGCGGCTCTGGAGCTTGCCAGCCTCCAACACGTTCCATGTTTGGCCCACGTCTAACCTAGTGGTGCAAAGTTTTTTAAAAACATACTCAAATGTACCGAAGCTACTGTTGAAAATGCGGCGCTTGTGCGCCCACTTTTGCAAGTGCACAGGAGTCGCTGCTAGCCTAAAAACACTCTAGCAAGGCCTACATCTGTCCAAACACAGGCTGTTGTCCGTCATTCACACACGCTGAAACCCTACAATACCATATCTTGAGCAGGGTGTGTGAGCTGCACAGACCTTTGATGGAGTTCCATCTACAAAACCCAAGGGTTCCTCAAAGTCAGCAACCAAAGTTTCTGCACCATGAGTTTCCAGGGGTGGCAGAGTTATGGCTAGGGGAAGAGGCATGGATAGGGATGATGTCTAGGGGCAAAAGCAGTGTGGATGTGGAGGCAAGCTAAGCAGGAAAAACTGGGGGTACAAGCTAAGGCATGGACTGGGGTGATGTCTAGGGGCAAAAGCAGTGTGGATGTGGAGGCAAGCTAAGCAGGAAAAACTGGGGATACAAGCTAAGGCATGGACTGGGGTGATGTCTAGGGGCAAAAGCAGTGTGGATGTGGAGGCAAGCTAAGCAGGAAAAACTGGGGGTACAAGCTAAGGCATGGACTGGGGTGATGTCTAGGGGCAAAAGCAGTGTGGATGTGGAGGCAAGCTAAGCAGGAAAAACTGGGGGTACAAGCTAAGGCATGGACTGGGGTGATGTCTAGGGGCAAAAGCAGTGTGGATGTGGAGGCAAGCTAAGCAGGAAAAACTGGGGGTACAAGCTAAGGCATGGACTGGGGTGATGTCTAGGGGCAAAAGCAGTGTGGATGTGGAGGCAAGCTAAGCAGGAAAAACTGGGGGTACAAGCTAAGGCATGGACTGGGGTGATGTCTAGGGGCAAAAGCAGTGTGGATGTGGAGGCAAGCAAAGCAGGGAAAATGGTGGCTAGAGGCAAAGGGATGTCCATAGGCAGCAAGGGCAAAGATGCAAAACTCTCCCGTTTCAAGAATTTTCCTGACTTGTTTCCCCACAAAACATTCCTGGGAGGAGGGCTGAAACACCACCCTCCTCCTCCTCCGCTGTTAGATTTACCCCAGCTACGAGCTGAAAACGCTGCAACACTGGTGTGGGGAGACGTCAGCAGGCTGGGCTGAAGCTCATCAGCTTGGGAGACGGACAGCACACTGCCTCTGAGGTCAGGGATGCCATCCTGGATGAGATGGCAATTTGTTTATCCCCGCTGCCCCTGGGGCCAGGTTTTTTAGCTTGTTGGAGGGCTCTGGAGCTTGCCAGCCTCCAACACGTTCCATGCCTGGCCCACATGTTCAATGTAGTGGTGCAATGATTTTTAAAAACATACCCCAAATTAGCTGAGCTAAGGGTGAAAGTGCGGCACTTGGACACCCACTTTCCCAAGTCTACAGTACCTGGAGCTAGCCGCAATACACTCCAGCAAGGCCTACATCTGCCTGAAGCACCTACTGTTGTGCGAGGTCACCACACGCTCTAACCCTAGATACCGTATGTTCAGCAGGGTGTGTGAGCAGCAGAGACCTTTGATGGAGTACCAGCTACAAAACCCAAGGGTTCCTCAGAGTCAGCTCCCTCACTTTCTGCACCATGAGTTTCCATGGGTGGCAGACTTATGGCTAGAGGCACAGGCATGGATAGGGGTGATGTGTAGGGGCAAAAGCAGTGTGGATGTGGAGGCAAGCTAAGCAGCAAAAACTGGGGGTACAAGCAGCCGGTGACATCATCACTGACAAGCACAGCTGTCTGTCAGCTGACAGGCTGACTTTCACCAAAATGAACAGACAATGGATAGACTCATCATATACATGTCAGTTACATGACAAATTTAGTGCAATTTGCAAGTCCAAGATGGTTTGGAGATCTGCGGAGAGGAATCTCACCACCTCTTGCGGGTGCCATCATTTGGAAGGCAAGCCCTGGGCTGGGGTGAGAGCAAGCGCAGGATAATCGTCGTTTGGCCTGGCGGCCACTGCCTCTTCCACTGTTGACAGGGCTGGCGCTGCAGTCCAGACCAGGAGCCAGGACACCTCCACATCTGCCTCTGACACTTTGGGGAGTTCACCCTTATCCTCACCTTTTCCTGCCATTTCTCCTTTTGCCCGCGCCATCATGCGCCTCTTCCCAGCAACTCCCCATCTCCCAAGCCTTTCATTTCATGCTAAAGTACAGCGCAACCCACCCACATGCCCAAGGCTTCAACGGCCTCATCTCAAGAAATCTGGCCCAGGAGATGTTGGAATCCCGGCTGGGGGACACTCTGCCCTTTTTGGGCAGAGTGTCTACTGCGCCACCGCACTGTGCCGTCCACACCAGCACTTTCCCCCAAACATGAGGCGGTCCCTAAATTCAGCGCTTAGCCCTAAAGTTCCATGTGACCAGTTACGAATGGACAAGTGCATGCGGACAGGGACGCTACCTTTCAATTTGGGCACAGTGGTTGAATGTAGTTGAGGCGTGGACCGGGTCGCAAAATGTGGTGGCCTGACTTGTCTCCCCACACAACATTCCTGGGAGGAGGGCTGAAACACCACCCTCCTCCGCTGTTAAATTGACCCCAGCTACAAGCTGGAAACGCTGCAACACTGGTGTGGGGAGACGTCAGCGGGCCGTGCTGAAGCTCATCAGCTTGGGGGCCAGACAGCACACTGCCTACAAAGTGAGTCATGCCATCCTCGATGAGACGGCAATGTGGTTTTTGCCACTGCACCTGGGCCCAGGCATGTTGTCATGTGTGATAATGGCCGTAACCTGGGATTGGCTCTGTAGCTTGGCAGCCTGCAACATATTCCATGCCTGGGCCACGTTTTTAACTCATTGCTGCTAATCTTTTGAAAAAGGTACCCCAATGTTCCTGAGCTACTGGTGAAAGTGTGGCGCTTGTGCGGATAGTTTTTAAAGTGTATAGTTGCCGCTGCTAGCCTCTATGCACTCCTACAACGCCTGTACCTGCTGGAACAACGGCTGTTGTGCGACGTCTCCACACTGCTGGCACTAAACATATCATGTGTTGAGCAGAGTGTGTGAGCAGCACAGACCTTTGATGTAGTTCCAACTCCAAAACCCTCGGGTTCGTCAAAGTCAACTCCCTCAGTTGCTCAACCATGAGTGGCCATGGGTGGCAGACTTATGTGAAATCCCATCCCATCCATTGCACTGGACACGAAACATTAGCATGCGCTCAGCACAACTTCGGATATGGCAGATGCGTTAAGCAGGGTGCAGGGTACAACACAGACCAGGCCCGAGCACCAGGAACAGGTGTTAGAAATACTGCAGCATCTGCCATTTCCTTCCAATTTTGGGGTTTTGGACCCGCCACCGACTTGTCTGGACCTAAGTGGGGATCATGAGACACAGTTGCCATCAAGGCAAGCTGTGGTCATGTGCGGTTTGCAGTAAGGGGGCAGTGCGCAATTGGAAGAGGAGTTGGTGGATGACGAGGCCACCGACCCCACATGGACAGGGGTGATGTCTAGGGGCTAAAGCAGTGTAGATGTAGAGGGAAGCTAAATCAACAAAAAACCTGGGTAGAAGCAAAGGCATAAACTGGGGTGATGTTTAGGGGTGAAAGCAGAGTAGATGTGGAGGGAAGCTAAGCAGCAAAAACAGTGGGTAGAAGCAAAGGCATGCAAAACTCTACCCTGTTGGAAGACTTATTCCTAGGTCTGGAACACGTTAATGGCCCCCCTGGACAAATTACTGCCACTCAGGGGCCTAGTGTCACCAGGAGGGACAAGTATAGGCGCATGTTGTGGGAATACCTGGCCGACACCAGCTCTGTCCTCTCCGATCCCTCTGTGCTCTACAGCCTAAACTTATTTTCTCATCTTTTTTTCTGAACTGCACATCTCTTGCCTGCTTCCTTTGGGATCTTAGAAATGGTGGTCCACTTCCACAGATGGTAACTTCAATAGACAGTGTAACGGGAGTAGCTGAGGGATCGCTGTCTTAACCACTTTTTGGCACAAAATTAACTTCCAAAGCCAAATATGGTGCAAGTATATGATGCAAGGACACCTACACACCTATCTCTGACACATTGGGGAGTTCACCCTCATGCGCCCTTTTGGCCTGCACCATCATGCGCCTCTTCCCAGCCACTCCACATTTCCCAAGCTTTTCATTGCAGGCAGAAGTACAATACAACCCACCCCCATGCCCAAGCCTGTAACAGCCTCATCGATAAACTGCTGGCCCTGGAGATGTTGGTGTTTGTTTATGCTTCTGGAGACCCAGGCCTTCCGTCAGCAGATGGCAGCTGGGGCACCTCCCTATGCTGGGCCTAGCCGTTACTACTTCTCTTGGTGTGCTGTCTCTGCCTTGCGCCTGCATGTGTCCCATAACATCAGTCGGGCCCAGAGCTCTGCGCTTTGCTGCAAGGTCCACTTGACCACCGACACATGGACAAGCGCCTGTGGTCAGGGATGCTGCAGTGCTTATCTTTAATGACAGGCAGGGTGAATGTGGTGGAGTCTGTTCCCCGGGTGCAAACTGGGGTGGCCTATCTCCTCTCCCAGGCCATGGCAGGAGTAGACTGAAACCCTACGAAGCTGCAACCTCCACCCCAGCTACTAGCGGAAAACACTGTAACACTGGCATGGGGAGATGTCAGTAGGCCGTGCTGAAACTGATCAGCTTGGGGGACAGACAGCACAGTGCCTCCGAGGTCAGGGATGCCATCCTGGCTGAGATGGCATTTTTTTTTCCCTGCTACACCTGGGGCCTGGCATTTTTGCGCCTGTGATAATGGCTGGAACCTGGTAGCAGATCTGGAGCTTGCCAGACTCAAACACGGTCCACGCATGGCCCACGTTTTCCAACTTGTTGGTGCCATGTTTCTTTGAAACCTACACCATTGTGCCTGATATACAGGTCAAAGTGGGGCCATTTTCGTAAGTGAGAACTAGCCTCTGCTAGGCAGAAAACATTCAGAGCACACTCCTCTCATCTTCGCACCGTTGGCTGGCGGAGGAAGACGAGGGGGTTGGAGTGGCATCTGATGTCCCTATCCCACACGAGGCTAGAGGGTGCACTTCAGTGCATCCCATTGCTTCACCACAAATGGTGTGAAGGGGAGTGGAAAATGGAGGAAATGGAGAGTGACCCTTACAGTTGGGGCCAGCAAAGGCATGCCAAGTAACACACTGGCACACATGGCTGACTTCATCTTGGGTTGCTTTTCAACACATATTTCACATCATGAAGAACAAATAATACTGGATTTTTTCAAGCCTCGAACCCCGGTCTAGGTCTAATGTCTGTTCCTTTCTTATATTAGGGGAGAGGGAAAAAAAATTACTTCAGTGATACGTTTAGCGTACATAGACTGACTATTAATGTGTATCCCACTTAGTGTTGTTAGGGTTACACACCGTCACAACCTGGCTAAAGCTTCTATAGCTGTTAATAAAGTCAACATAACTTTACGGTATCCAAAAAGACAGCTGGTACCGACAGAGAGCAAGACAAATGTCACCCAAAGCTGTGAGCTCTGAACACCCACAGTGACTTTGGCGTCATCATCATTATAAGGGAGTGGGTGGTAATAAATAACTTGGCAGTGCCTAAAACCCAAAAAGCTTATACAACTATATTTACATTAAGATACACAAATGAAACTTTTCAGTAGCATGTCATGAGACAAGCTGATAAGCTCTTCCTTTGTGCAGTGCTATTTGAAAGTTAAACGCTGCCTTTATTTTAATTCTGGAGAAGGTGCAGACATTAGATTTAGAACATGTTGTCTTCATTGTCCAAATCCTCTATAAAGGTAACGCGTTTTTCGGGCCGAGCTGTCTGGGAACGAGCTGGTGCAGCACTGACAACCTGGGTGAATATGGCAAGAGCCTGAGATGTAGGGTGAATGAATCCCCAAATTATTTGTGGAATTCCCAGTGAGACAATGGCACTGTATACCAGTATTAAAAATTGTGGGTGCACATAACCCCCATATATTCTTTGAATTCCCAGTCAGACAATGGCACTGTATACCAGTATTAAAAATTGTGGGTGCACGTAACCCCCATATATTCTTTGAATTCCCAGTCAGACAATGGCACTGTATACCAGTAGTAAAAATTGTGGGTGCACATAACCCCCATATATTCTTTGAATTCCCAGTCAGACAATGGCACTGTATACCAGTATTAAAAATTGTGGGTGCACATAACCCCCATATATTCTTTGAATTCCCAGTCAGACAATGGCACTGTATACCAGTATTAAAAATTGTGGGTGCACATAACCCCCATATATTCTTTGAATTCCCAGTGAGACAAAGGAACTGTATAGCAGTATTAAAAATTGTGGGTGCACGTAACCCCCATATATTCTTTGAATTCCCAGTCAGACAATGGCACTATATACCAGTATTAAAAATTGTGGGTGCACATAACCCCCATATATTCTTTGAATTCCCAGTCAGACAATGGCACTGTATACCAGTATTAAAAATTGTGGGTGCACGTAACCCCCATATATTCTTTGAATTCCCAGTCAGACAATGGCACTGTATACCAGTAGTAAAAATTGTGGGTGCACGTAACCCCCATATATTCTTTGAATTCCCAGTCAGACAATGGCACTGTATACCAGTATTAAAAATTGTGGGTGCACATAACCCCCATATATTCTTTGAATTCCCAGTGAGACAAAGGAACTGTATAGCAGTATTAAAAATTGTGGGTGCACATAACCCCCATATATTCTTTGAATTCCCAGTGAGACAAAGGAACTGTATAGCAGTATTAAAAATTGTGGGTGCACATAACCCCCATATATTCTTTGAATTCCCAGTGAGACAAAGGAACTGTATAGCAGTATTAAAAATTGTGGGTGCACGTAACCCCCATATATTCTTTGAATTCCCAGTCAGACAATGGCACTATATACCAGTATTAAAAATTGTGGGTGCACGTAACCCCCATATATTCTTTGAATTCCCAGTCAGACAATGGCACTGTATACCAGTATTAAAAATTGTGGGTGCACGTAACCCCCATATATTCTTTGAATTCCCAGTCAGACAATGGC
Organism: Leptodactylus fuscus; assembly: GCF_031893055.1. Taxonomy (NCBI): domain Eukaryota; kingdom Metazoa; phylum Chordata; class Amphibia; order Anura; family Leptodactylidae; genus Leptodactylus; species Leptodactylus fuscus. The sequence continues at coordinate 249,299,892 of NC_134265.1, forward strand.
ACTGTATACCAGTAGTAAAAATTGTGGGTGCACATAACCCCCATATATTCTTTGAATTCCCAGTCAGACAATGGCACTGTATACCAGTATTAAAAATTGTGGGTGCACATAACCCCCATATATTCTTTGAATTCCCAGTGAGACAAAGGAACTGTATAGCAGTATTAAAAATTGTGGGTGCACATAACCCCCATATATTCTTTGAATTCCCAGTGAGACAAAGGAACTGTATAGCAGTATTAAAAATTGTGGGTGCACGTAACCCCCATATATTCTTTGAATTCCCAGTCAGACAATGGCACTATATACCAGTATTAAAAATTGTGGGTGCACATAACCCCCATATATTCTTTGAATTCCCAGTCAGACAATGGCACTGTATACCAGTATTAAAAATTGTGGGTGCACGTAACCCCCATATATTCTTTGAATTCCCAGTCAGACAATGGCACTGTATACCAGTAGTAAAAATTGTGGGTGCACATAACCCCCATATATTCTTTGAATTCCCAGTCAGACAATGGCACTGTATACCAGTATTAAAAATTGTGGGTGCACATAACCCCCATATATTCTTTGAATTCCCAGTGAGACAAAGGAACTGTATAGCAGTATTAAAAATTGTGGGTGCACATAACCCCCATATATTCTTTGAATTCCCAGTGAGACAAAGGAACTGTATAGCAGTATTAAAAATTGTGGGTGCACATAACCCCCATATATTCTTTGAATTCCCAGTGAGACAAAGGAACTGTATAGCAGTATTAAAAATTGTGGGTGCACGTAACCCCCATATATTCTTTGAATTCCCAGTCAGACAATGGCACTATATACCAGTATTAAAAATTGTGGGTGCACATAACCCCCATATATTCTTTGAATTCCCAGTCAGACAATGGCACTGTATACCAGTATTAAAAATTGTGGGTGCACGTAACCCCCATATATTCTTTGAATTCCCAGTCAGACAATGGCACTGTATACCAGTAGTAAAAATTGTGGGTGCACATAACCCCCATATATTCTTTGAATTCCCAGTCAGACAATGGCACTGTATACCAGTATTAAAAATTGTGGGTGCACATAACCCCCATATATTCTTTGAATTCCCAGTGAGACAAAGGAACTGTATAGCAGTATTAAAAATTGTGGGTGCACATAACCCCCATATATTCTTTGAATTCCCAGTGAGACAAAGGAACTATATAGCAGTATTAAAAATTGTGGGTGCACGTAACCCCCATATATTCTTTGAATTCCCAGTCAGACAATGGCACTATATACCAGTATTAAAAATTGTGGGTGCACATAACCCCCATATATTCTTTGAATTCCCAGTCAGACAATGGCACTGTATACCAGTATTAAAAATTGTGGGTGCACGTAACCCCCATATATTCTTTGAATTCCCAGTCAGACAATGGCACTGTATACCAGTAGTAAAAATTGTGGGTGCACGTAACCCCCATATATTCTTTGAATTCCCAGTCAGACAATGGCACTGTATACCAGTATTAAAAATTGTGGGTGCACATAACCCCCATATATTCTTTGAATTCCCAGTGAGACAAAGGAACTGTATAGCAGTATTAAAAATTGTGGGTGCACATAACCCCCATATATTCTTTGAATTCCCAGTGAGACAAAGGAACTGTATAGCAGTATTAAAAATTGTGGGTGCACATAACCCCCATATATTCTTTGAATTCCCAGTGAGACAAAGGAACTGTATAGCAGTATTAAAAATTGTGGGTGCACATAACCCCCATATATTCTTTGAATTCCCAGTGAGACAAAGGAACTGTATAGCAGTATTAAAAATTGTGGGTGCACGTAACCCCCATATATTCTTTGAATTCCCAGTCAGACAATGGCACTATATACCAGTATTAAAAATTGTGGGTGCACATAACCCCCATATATTCTTTGAATTCCCAGTCAGACAATGGCACTGTATACCAGTATTAAAAATTGTGGGTGCACGTAACCCCCATATATTCTTTGAATTCCCAGTCAGACAATGGCACTGTATAGCAGTATTAAAAATTGTGGGTGCACGTAACCCCCATATATTCTTTGAATTCCCAGTCAGACAATGGCACTATATACCAGTATTAAAAATTGTGGGTGCACGTAACCCCCATATATTCTTTGAATTCCCAGTCAGACAATGGCACTGTATACCAGTATTAAAAATTGTGGGTGCACGTAACCCCCATATATTCTTTGAATTCCCAGTCAGACAATGGCACTGTATAGCAGTATTAAAAATTGTGGGTGCACGTAACCCCCATATATTCTTTGAATTCCCAGTCAGACAATGGCACTATATACCAGTATTAAAAATTGTGGGTGCACATAACCCCCATATATTCTTTGAATTCCCAGTCAGACAATGGCACTGTATAGCAGTATTAAAAATTGTGGGTGCACGTAACCCCCATATATTCTTTGAATTCCCAGTCAGACAATGGCACTGTATACCAGTAGTAAAAATTGTGGGTGCACATAACCCCCATATATTCTTTGAATTCCCAGTCAGACAATGGCACTGTATACCAGTATTAAAAATTGTGGGTGCACATAACCCCCATATATTCTTTGAATTCCCAGTCAGACAATGGCACTGTATACCAGTATTAAAAATTGTGGGTGCACGTAACCCCCATATATTCTTTGAATTCCCAGTCAGACAATGGCACTGTATACCAGTAGTAAAAATTGTGGGTGCACATAACCCCCATATATTCTTTGAATTCCCAGTCAGACAATGGCACTGTATACCAGTATTAAAAATTGTGGGTGCACATAACCCCCATATATTCTTTGAATTCCCAGTCAGACAATGGCACTGTATAGCAGTATTAAAAATTGTGGGTGCACGTAACCCCCATATATTCTTTGAATTCCCAGTCAGACAATGGCACTATATACCAGTATTAAAAATTGTGGGTGCACATAACCCCCATATATTCTTTGAATTCCCAGTCAGACAATGGCACTGTATACCAGTATTAAAAATTGTGGGTGCACGTAACCCCCATATATTCTTTGAATTCCCAGTCAGACAATGGCACTGTATACCAGTAGTAAAAATTGTGGGTGCACATAACCCCCATATATTCTTTGAATTCCCAGTCAGACAATGGCACTGTATACCAGTATTAAAAATTGTGGGTGCACATAACCCCCATATATTCTTTGAATTCCCAGTCAGACAATGGCACTGTATACCAGTATTAAAAATTGTGGGTGCACATAACCCCCATATATTCTTTGAATTCCCAGTGAGACAAAGGAACTGTATAGCAGTATTAAAAATTGTGGGTGCACGTAACCCCCATATATTCTTTGAATTCCCAGTCAGACAATGGCACTGTATACCAGTATTAAAAATTGTGGGTGCACGTAACCCCCATATATTCTTTGAATTCCCAGTGAGACAAAGGAACTGTATAGCAGTATTAAAAATTGTGGGTGCACGTAACCCCCATATATTCTTTGAATTCCCAGTCAGACAATGGCACTGTATACCAGTATTAAAAATTGTGGGTGCACGTAACCCCCATATATTCTTTGAATTCCCAGTCAGACAATGGCACTATATACCAGTATTAAAAATTGTGGGTGCACATAACCCCCATATATTCTTTGAATTCCCAGTCAGACAATGGCACTGTATAGCAGTATTAAAAATTGTGGGTGCACATAACCCCCATATATTCTTTGAATTCCCAGTGAGACAATGGCACTGTATACCAGTAGCAAAAATTGTGGGTGTATATAGCCCCAATTCTATTGCTAGGGGACTTGCAGGGTATTTCTGAGGTGAAGGTGGGGGGGCACACCGTTGGAACGGGGATTTGGGGTGTATATATGGGGTATACGGGAATACACTGTCAGTGTGTTCCATTCAGGATCCTGGGAAAGCTGGGTTGCGGCGATTGAGCCCGTCAGTGCCACGTTACACTGACAAGCTTCTCCCTGGAATTGAAGTTATATGTAACCCCAATATATTCTTTGAATTCCCAGTCAGACAATGGCACTGTATACCAGTAGTAAAAATAGTGGGTGTATATAGCCCCAATTCTATTGCTAGGGGACTTGCAGGGTATTTCTGGGGTGAAGGTGGGGGGGCACACCGTTGGAACGGGTATCGGGGGTATATATCGGGTATACGGGAATACACTGACAGTGTATTCCATTCAGGATCCTGGGAAAGCTGGGTTGCGGCGATTGAGCCCGTCAGTGCCACGTTACACTGACAAGCTTCTCCCTGGAATTTAGCTCTTATAAGAGCTGTTGGTTGTCTTCTCCTTCCTATCCTAGCCTGTCCCTGCCTACCCAGAATCTAAGCCCTAGCTAGCTGGACGGAAACCTCCGTCCTCGGTGAATTGCAAGCTCAGAATGACGTGAAGCTGGGCGGCGCTGTTCTTTTAAATTAGAGGTCACATGTTTTCGGCAGCCAATGGGTTTTGCCTACTTTTTTCAACGTCACCGGTGTCGTAGTTCCTGTCCCACCTACCCTGCGCTGTTATTGGAGCAAAAAAGGCGCCAGGGAAGGTGGGAGGGGAATCGAGTAATGGCGCACTTTACCACGCGGTGTTCGATTCGATTCGAACATGCCGAACAGCCTAATATCCGATCGAACATGAGTTCGATAGAACACTGTTCGCTCATCTCTAACCATTACACATATATAGGTGTAAGGTTTAAGACCAGAGAGCACTGGTATTTTATTTTATGAATTATTCCTTAAAGGGTTTGTCCAGTTTGAGAAACCATTTTTTGTTAGAAGAATCCATTTTCTCTGCAGGAACAATGCAGGATAACAGCCCCTGTCCTTATGTTCTAGTATAGCAGTATAGTACTATAGTATAGTAGTGATAGAGGGATTCTTCCTCCCCCATGGACCTAAATGTAGATGAGTTTCATAAGTGAAGCTCTACCTTTATGGCATTTGGTATGTTTATTCATTACATAAACTGTACATTTGTCCTTTAGTGGAGTTGTCCTGCTATTGACGATACTTTTCTTCATATATTTGGCAACAATGGAACAGGGCACTTTTTCTTTTGCCACCGGTCATTACCCCAGAGAGTATCCCTTTACAAATTCTTTGGCAAATAGGAAAATACAGGCTATGGGAGAACATGGCTTAACACTTATGGGATTTATCATGAACCCAAATCTGTGAATCTATTTTCTTTGCTAGCCCTACGTCTTGATGTCAGGATGTCTTTGTATTTGATTTTTGCATCTATTGATGATTTTTTTTTTCTTTACACTTGGACCTAAGGCATCTATCCTTGACATCATGCAAAATCAAACAAAAGTATAAGTTACTTAAATGAGTTTTCAAGGCCAATAGTTTCTTTATTCCAATAGTTTCTTTATATTGAGAACTTACAGTATCCTTAGTATAGGCCATAAATACCAGATTGATTGAGTTCTGACACCCAGTACCCCCACCATTCAGCTGTTCTTGGCTGCACCAACCCTGGTATTATATAGTGTTTGGAGCCACAAGAAGAAGCCTCCATACAATTTGTAGTGGCTGTACCAAAGGCAAATAAGTAAAGTTAGATAGTGGGGTGTCGGACCTCCATCAATCTAATATTGCCAATTGTAGTGCGGGCATGCGCAGTTGGCTCTGCCCAGGCCCGATGCCTGGCAGAGTGAATGAAGAGCCGGAAGATGCCACGGGGACGCTGCAAGGAGAAGACTGCTTGGAGGAATCAGCCCGACCCTCACTCGTGGACTTGGTAAGTATAATTTGATCGAACGTTGCCTACCCCTGAAACGAGCATTCCCCCCCCCATAGACTATAATAGGGTTTGATATTCGATTCGAGTAGTCGAATATTGAGGGGCTACTCAAAACGAATATCAAACCTCGAACATTTTAATGTTCGCTCATCTCTAGTGCCTATATATCTCTATAGCAGTTGCCAGCACAGATTGCAGCTGTAATACAAGGCCTAATCTGGTGTTGGTAGACATCAGCCAGATGATACTAATGCTACTATTAGATGCCACTGTACTTATTCACTAACTGCAGGTAATGTGACATTTTACAGTATCTGTATATAATACTGCTAAATTATTTCTGCATTACTAAGTGGTTAATTACTGATGTAAAAAAAAAAAAGAAGTTTAATTCAGATGAAAAAATCTTCCATGCTTGCACACATTGACTATGCAGAGATTCTGCTCCAGGACTGAATTACATATTCACATTACAAATTCAAGCTAAATGGCTTATTCCTAGGGGAGTTGGGAGGAATTGATATCTACCCCCACCATTGTGCTAAATATGTCACTTTAGAGAGATGTCTCTGAGAGGTAACTGTAGGTTCAATAACAATGATGTAGCTGCTGCACTAGAAACACCCTTTATCGCTCCAAACACCCTAATCCTGTTAGTTGCATGTAATTATTAACCAGAATGCAGATTTACTACTGTGAATTGACTTGTGTTATGCCTTTGTGACTTCTTCGAGTTTTGCCTAGTCTTTAAAGAACATATTTTACCACTCCGGACATGATTGTTTTAGTAAATACTAAATCTCAGTTCTGTAGTATCATTTCTTACAAGGGGGTGTTCACACTATGTCTCCTATTCCCCAGAGAAATTGGACAGGGGATGGCTTCCCGGTGGTCAGTTTTACAACCCATTCATTTGAATAGGTTTTTTTTGCAGTGGGAAACCGAATGCTTTTAAAACTGAACACCTATGCAGTTTCCCCGGGAAATACCGTAGGACGGAGACTCAGTGCGCGGACACGGGTACAAGTGTGAACACCCTCTTACTCTGCATTATTCCATTCCTCTAAGGCGGCGTTCACACTGCTGCTACTGTTCGCTTTGGGGTGTCTGCTGTAAACCCTGGGGAAACTGGACAGCAGACGTCTTGCGAGCGGTCAGCTTTCAAACCCATTCATTTGAATGGGTTTGAAAAGATGACCGCCTGTGAGTGTTTTCACCCTCTCTGCCTGGAAACTGTTTTTTTTCAGCGGACACAAAGTTCTGCATGTAGGATTCTGTGTCTGCTGAAAAAAAAAAATGGTTTCCAGGCAGAGAGGGTGAAAACGCTCACAGGCAGTCACCTTTTAAAACCCACTCAAATGAATGGGTTTGAAAGCCGACCGCTCGCAAGCCATCTGCTGTCCGGTTTCCCCGGGGTTTACAGCAGACACCCCGGGGCGGACAGCAGCGGCAGTGTGAATGCAGCCAAATATTCCTACTGGAAATTTATAAATAAATTGATAACTGGATGTTAAAAGGGCTGCGTTCCTTTACAGTCCGACACCGGCAGCACGGATTGGGCACTGTCAGGTTCTGTAAGGAATTGCATTTGCCCATACAGTCACTGTCCCTAAAATCTTACCTTGTCTTCTTGCATAATTTTAAATAAACACAAGTTATAATAATACAGGACCCCTTTAATTGCTTACAATATTTTTACAATATCAGTTGGTTGACATATATATTGATATATTAAATATTGATTGTCTGATGGGTTTGTGCCTTTGTTTCCCTGGCCAGTATACAAGACTAAAACTTCCATGTAGAAAAAAAAAAAAATCGAATAGGATAAGAAAGGTACATAAAATGTAGAAAAAGCAAAGCAAACTGTTCTTACTTTGGCTCCTCACTGTATTTAGAAGATCCTTGCAGTATTTCATAGCGCCAGTAGGAGGAGCATTCACAGCATGTGGAGCTCTGCAAGTGCTGAGAAGATGGAATCAGATTTTAGCTCTGCAGCCGTATGAAACAGCTCCTTGGTGAGATTTTATGAGCTTTTTATAGCTTCTTGATCATGTGCTGCCAAGTGGAATAATAAAGAATCTGGTTTTAGAAAGCATGAAGCTAAGACTAAATGTTTACATATCCCTCGATGACGATGCCAATCTGTACATGTTTCATAATGCTCTGTACATTATATAAAGTAGCTTTTAGTTACAAGAATACAAGAATAGAAAACAAATGCTTTAATAACTGATCAAAGATGAGTCCGTTTTGAGACAGGCTATATTCTTATTGCAGCACTTATTTTGAAACCAAGGCAGGTTGTGATGTAGCAGAGCTGAGTTTGCTGATACGCCGCTGCAGAACTTGTCATTTAGTACATCTTATGATTAGAAATTATAGGAGGATTTCATAAACAGTGTATGTAAAAAATGGAGCCGCTGCCAGTGCTACAGTATGTAATTCCATTGCAGTGCAGGAAATTGGTCTTTATTATAAGGATTGGACCGTTCTGTGGTAAGAAATGAAATAATGTATGCGGCATATTCAGACACCCCCGGAGCCATCAGCAAAATGGGACATGACTTTGGGATGCGGGAACCAATAACTCCTGCAGTTTCTTCTTCATGCAGTAGTTGTGTAGATTTATACAGACTGGTTCAGCTTTAAGAATATATCAGTGTATATTCAGCTTTAGGAGTATATATATCTGTGTTTATTCTGCTTTAGAAGTATATATCTGTGTGTATTCTGCTTTAGGAGTATATATCTGTGTATATTCAGCTTTAGGAGTATATATCTGTGTATATTCTGCTTTAGAAGTATAGATCTGTGTGTATTCAGCTTTAGGAGTATATATCAGTGTATATTCAGCTTTAGGAGTATATATCACCTGGAGTTCTGCAAGTACCTGCTCCATGTCCATCGCAGCACCTCCAACATGGCCTGCAGGGCAGAGCTAGGCAGACTCCCCCTATGGCTCACCATGCAGAAGAGGGCGCTATCATTCAGGACTCACATACAGGGCAACAGCTCTGGCTCTTACCACCACCAAGCCTGGCTGAGCCACAGAGCCCGAGAAAAACTGATCCCCCCCAACCAAGTATCAGCCATCTGCCAAGCCAAAAACCCCAACATGACCTGAACAAGGCTCAAATAAAAGGAGTCATTGAGAGAGACAAAGAGCGGTACATCGAGGAATGGAGAAGCGCAATAAATAACTCCAAGAAACTCATTGTGTACCAGTCACTGCAAAGGGACTACACCATGGTCACCTACCTGGAGAGAATACCCCACCCCAAACACAGACAGATCCTGAGCCGGTATAGACTGAGCGCCCACAACCTGGAGATGGAGACGGGGCAACACAGGCAGACGTACAAACCACGGGAGAACAGACTGTGCCAGCATTGTGACCAGGGGGCCCTAGAAGACGAGACCCACTTCCTACAACACTGCACCAAATACTCAGCTGTGAGAGCCGTCTACTACCAAAGACTCTCTGCCCACATCCCAGGCTTCATATCTGCAGACGAGAAGAGGAAACTCTACATCCTACTGGGAGAAGAAGAGGCCACTGTGGAGATCGCTGCCCAATACGTGTCCAGCTGTCACCAAACAAGAGGAAGATGAAACTCCACGGACTGTTATACCCCAAACCAACCACCCCACCCAACCCCACCTCCCCATATAGCGGTCACCAACTAAGAGGAAGATGAGACTCCACGGACTGTTATACCCCAAATCAGCCAACCCCCCCATACTCTCCCCCTCGACTACAACTCCCCCCCCCACTTTACTAGCTTTGGCATCTCCAAATATCTATTCGGACGTGCCAATAAAGCCTATTTGATTTGATTTGATCTGTGTATATTCTGCTTTAGGAGTATATATCTGTGTGTATTCATCTTTAGGAGTATATATCTGTGTATATTCTGCTTTAGAAGTATATATCTGGTTGTATTCTGCTTTAGGAGTATATATCTGTGTATATTCAGCTTTAGGAGTTTATATCGGTGTATATTCTGCTTTAGGAGTATATATCGGTGTAAATTCAGCTTTAGGAGTACATATCTGTGTGTATTCAGCTTTAGGAGTATATATCGGTGTATATTCTGCTTTAGGAGTATATATCGGTGTATAGTCTGCTTTAGGAGTATATATCTGTGCATATTCAGCTTTAGGAGTATATATCGGTGTATATTCTGCTTTAGGAGTATATATTGGTGTATATTCAACTTTAGGAGTATACTGTATATCTGTGTATATTCAGCTTTAGTATATGGTGCTTAGTGTGTTACTGTAGGGAGGGAGGAGTAAGGAATAGATGTCACTTCCTGTCTCATCCATCTTCATCCTCTTTCTCATCACAAGACCTGGATGAAGCATTTTCCGCCCGCCCACCCGTCCTCTTTTAATCACTATGTTACACTTGCTTTTTTCACATTTTCCTGTCTAATGTATTATTGTATCATTTCTTTGTTACTGTAATTGGATATCTGGCTCTATATATTCAATTGTGAGATGACTTTGATGATGGTGAACAGGTTGAGCTTTGGAAATGGCCAGCCTGAAGGATGTCGTAACAGTAACATCATCCAGGGGCGGGAACAGGGGTTAAGCACAGGGTCGTTGGTGTCCTTAAAGTGTAGTGGCTCTGCTAGAATTGCAAGGCGGAGCGTGCCTCCCCCTTTATTTATTTATTGCTGTCTGGCCGGGTGCTGTATGTCAGACAGCTGGGGATCTCACAGTATTCTTGAATCCCAATGGTCTAGCACTTCACCTGACTCCTTCTGTCATTATTTTACTTCTGTGAGTTTAATAAAGCTGTGGTCATTTTCACACCCAAAATAAAGTGTTTTGTGCATTTATTCTAAAGTCAATATTTACCGTAGTTTGGGTGGTTTTAGGAAGGAGTGAGGGGCATCCCATATCCAAAAGTCATGATATCCTTTGAGGAACCAAACAAATACTATATAAAGCAAAATGGTAAAAATTGCACCCACCCTAGTAGATAATGTCAGTCCTCCTCACTGGTGTTTGTTCACATTGGTAGAGAAGTACCATGCTATACTCTACTGAACATCATCACCACAGCCAATCACTGTCTTAGCAGTCAGTCAAGTAATGTATACTGCTATAGAGAATAAGTAAGGAGGACTACGGCCTACCCCAAGAATATTCAGCTGCCACCACCATGTTACTGAGCATAATACAGTGGTCAACATCATACTTTTGTTATATATGTTGCTTTCTTAGCTTTGCAGATAAACAGCTTTTTAGTCTTATGCAAATTAAGGTGTTGGCGCACAGTGTTTGTGTGTGTGTGTGTGGGGGGGGAGGTAGGGGCTTCTTCTCCCTGGAATATTGCTCTTCCAACTCAGATCCCCACTATCTACTGCCATGCTGCCTATATGACCCCATACACTGAGAGTTGTTCACTGTAATGGGCTCTGTAACATGTGCTAGCAGCTACATATATATACTATTGGCTAGTTTGGCCACTTGAGTTGCTCAGTTATCCAAAAAGAGAAAAAGACATGGCCCGTACTTTATTTGGTGCCATGGGCACCGCCATCTTTGAACAGTCACCACTCTCCAGATCATCGTCGGAGAATAGTGATTGATTGCCATAACAACTGGGAGCCTATTGAAGGCTCCCAGGCTTATCATTATATCCCTTCTATTACACACTGCCAGAGGCAACCCCCCCCCCTTTCCTTTTCTCTAGATCAGATATACAAGTAAATAAGCAATAATAAACATAAATATTTTAGGTGTCCCTGTGATCCAAAATGTTCAATCTATTGAAATATAAAAATATTTATCTCATTCGGTGAATGGTGCAGTGTGGAAAAAAAATCAAATTAGCCAAATGGCGTTTTTTTTTCAAAACTTTGTCTCCTATAAAAAAATGGAATCAAAACAGATCAAACCATCAGAACTTCTCCAAAATGATATCAATAAGAACGCTATTTTGTCCCGTATTCATAGACGCCTTACCCAGCTCCATACACATAAGCATAAAAAAATTACAGGTGTCAGAACATGGCAACACAACATTTTTTTCTCTATTTTGCAAAGTTTTACATTTTTTACAAGGTATCAAAACATTTCAAATGCTATATAAATTTAGCATCTAGATGATCATACTGACCTGGAGAATACAGATACCATGTCATTTTTACCGTGCGTGAGTGCCGTAAAAACTAAATCTATAAGAAAATGGCGCAAATGCATTTTTTTTTTCCCAATTCCACCTCATTCTGATTTTTTTTTCCAGCTTCCCAGTACATTGTACAGGATATTGAATGGTACAATTACAAAGTATAATTTTCCCCAAAACAATAAGCCATCACATGAACTGATAAATGGATAAATTATGACTCTTGGAATGGGGGAAGGGAAAAACGGAAATGCAAAAACAAAAATTGACAGAGACATGAAAGGGTTAACCAGTGACATGTGCTGATGCCGAACAGTTGGTTTTGTGCCACATACATGAAAGCGATCACCAGATAAACACTTTTTTGCTCATTTTTCAGGTAATTACTAACGTACAGATTAATTGTTTGTAACCAGCGCTCTCTGTTTAGCTGGGGTGTACGCTTTTTTGTGCCATGTAAATAATTGTGATTGCCAGATAAAGTTTTTTTCAAATTTTTTCAGTTGAACGCCAGCACATTTACATGGACCAGTTATCATGAACAATTGTTCCTAGAAATGTCAGTTCTCAATACCTGGCCCAATCCTCTGCCTGTAATAGGGCTTTTATATCGCTCATCCATATGTTTGTGAGATAGGAAAACTAGCTTGTGAGCCACAGTCCAGGATTAGCCGGTGACTACCAATGACAGAAATTGGCAAAAATGTAATATTACAGGAGCTATAATGCAGATTGTAGTAACTTGTCATATAAAATGTATAGAATGTTAGAAATTCTAGATAATATACTGATTTATGTTATCTTTTGCTAATAAAACAATATGCAAGTAACCGCAGGAAAGATAACAAGAAATGTGAATACTTTTCAATTGCTAAATGTTTATACACCAGTCTCTACAGGGAAATAAAAGCAAAAATTGCATGTACACAGTCTTAATGCAAGAATACACAGAGGGTCCGGTTGTTTAGTTATTGAAAATCATCACAGCATTGTTTGGCTTACAGACTGAAGCTATTTATGTAGACTTAGTGACATTGTATGTAAACAGAATGTGTGATTACTTTAGGAGGTAAACAGACATTCAACATATTGAAACCCACTATACCGGGAGGCCATGAGGCTGATACAATTCTCTGTTTTAAAAGGATTTTTCTGTGTTATCAATCTTGTTGTTATTGCATTTTATGTTAGTTTTCTGCAGACATTCCCAGCAGCATTAAATTATTATTATTATGCGCATTGTTACACATTAGTGTCGGCATGGAAACTTGGGTGTGAAAAGCTCCATAACATTATTGTAGCTATAGCAGGGTTCTATCTCCGATTAGTAAGAGCTGTGATTGTCGCTGCTGTGAGATGGACAGTATCTCCTTATACCACCATGATACCCACTACAGACACTTTCCTAGTAAATCTTAGTACTAATTTCACAGTAGCAACAAATAGGAGTACTTTTTCTTACAAGTTACACTTCTTGTCATGAAAACTTTTATGTTTTTCTTGTTTGTTTTTTATCAACTACACATTATTTTATTAAGTTGCAACAATTTATTTTTGGTCAGAATTTGTTGATATTCTCTAGGTATAAGCAAATTATAATGCACCAAAATAATAAACTACGGAACACAAGACAGGACGGGTTCACACCTGCGCCCGGTCTCCACTTTGCAGGTTTCCATATTCTGCCCAAGAACTGGACAGGAGACAGAAACCCGGCGGTCAGTTTTCCAACCCATTCACTTGAATGGGTTTGCAAAGTGACCACCCGTGAGCGTCTTTTGCCTCTCCGTGGAGAAGCCGTTTTTTTTTTACCGGACACCAAGTGCATGTCCGACTTTGTGTCCTTTAAAAAAAAATGCTTTCGCCATGGAGAGGAAGAGGATGCTCATGGGTGGTCACTTTGCAAACCCATTCACTTGAAAACTGACCGTCTGTCCAATTTCTCGGGCAGAAGAGGGAAACCTGCAAAGCGGAGACAGGGCGCAAGTGTGAACCAGCCCTAACTTACATTGTTATATACATGGCATGTCTATAGCTAAATGCTATGGTATTAATGTAGAGCTATTTTACTTAATATATTATCATATTTCTTATACACAGTACTGTTATTGATGAAAATGCTTTCTTTAGCCACTTGAAAATATAAAAATAGTCTTCAGGTCTTCTGGGAACTTTCAGGTTTCCAGGGCTTGTCCTGCAGACCCATCAGTAACCCAACCAAATCCCATCATCCAAATGACAAGCCAGTCAGTATGTCACAGTTATATATTAGGATCAAGTGACGTTTGATTTTTAAACAGAATTGACAAATGACAACAAAATGTGACTCATATATGAATGAGTTATTAAGGTCATTTCTGAACTGATGTGAAACCAGACAGTGATTATTCAGTCAGCTATTAAGGCTCCTCTACTAAAGTAGCTGTACTCTCTGACAAGTCATATACTTAAGATAGTAGTTGGATGATTATTGTCTATCCAATCTTACCATCCCATACATGTGTATCCTCAGTTTGACCCTGCATTTTCTGTTCTGTATGGGAAGAGAGACAGCATGGTGGCCCAGTGGTTAGCACTGCAGCTTTGTGGCGCTGGAGTCCTGGGCTCGAGTCCTGCCAAGGACAACATCTGCAAAGAGATTGTATGTTCTCCCAGTGTTTGTGTGGGTTTCTGGTTTCTCTGCTGGGTACTCTGGTTTCATCCCACACTCCAAAGACATACTAACAGGGAAACGTAGGTTGTGAGCCGTATATGGGACAGTGACTGATGATGTCTGTAAAATGCTACAGAGTAGCTATATAAGTACCGTATATACTTGAGTATAAGCCGAATTTTTCAGTTTTTGTGCTGAAAAAGCCCCCCTCGGCTTATACTCGAGTCAGCAAAAAAAAAAAAAAAAATATATATATATATTTTTTTTTAGGAGGGGAGGGGGGGGAGGGGGTCTATGACCAGCCACAATATTAATGTATAGAGTCTCCCATAAAATAGTGCAAAAAAATTTAAAAAGTTCTAAATCCCCCTTTCCCTAGAATACATGCAAAAGTAGAAAATGACTGTCAAACACATACACATTAGGTATCCCTGTGACTACTGAATATAGGATCTGCAGTGCTCCTCTTGCATCGGGAAGGGGTTAATAGGAGCACTGCAGATACCCTATATTCAGCCAGGCTGAATTCCACGTGGGGAAAAAAAAAACAGTCCTCAAGCTCAGGGAAGGGGCAGACAGACAACCAAAACACCCCCTCCCCTTTCCCAGCACCCAGCAACTACTGCACCCAAAAACTCTGACCATTTTAATTTTTGAAATTTTCCAGTAGCTGCTGCATTTCCCCCCCTCAGCTTATACTCGAGTCAATAAGTTTTCCCAGTTTTTTGTGGTAAAATTAGGGACCTCGGCTTATATTCGGGTCGGCTTATACTCGAGTATATACGGTAAGTAAAATAAGTAAATAGAGACAATTTACCTAAGTAAAAAAGTAATTGAAATGTTACAATCCAACTGATCCTTAACTTTCCCTCTGACACTGGAGGGAATGATAAGAAGTCTCCCTACACATAAGATGGTATTCTGCATTGTGGTGGGTTTGGCATGGCGAGCTTATGTGGACCACTGTACAAGCATCTATAAAATTCAACCAATTGATGAAGAGCAATGAGTAATTTCAAAAGACTTGATCATTACGCAATTTGTCCTGCATAGCTCCAGTAATATGAATCTTTTTTAATTATTTTCTATTGTGTCAAAGACCTAATAGTGTATAAAACATCACAAAATCCTGTATTTCATATACCAGAGAGGAATAATTAAAGGGGTTTTCCCACAAAAGACACTTATGGCATACCCACAGGATTTTTGGCATAAAATCATCGATATTGGCAAAAATGGTATAAAAAGTCCAAAACATCTTGCCTGTAGCCAGCTCATTAATATATTATAGCTTTATCAATGGGATAAAATGTAAAATCAGTAGTATATGTTATTTGTTTTAATCATCAGTTTTTGTTGACTGAAATAGTTTTTGCACTCTGTAGGATTATCCTGCAAATAAACTAAAACGTTCAAGCATTTTTCCCACCTCCACCTTTTGCAGAAAGGGGCATTGTAAAGTTTTGTGTAACTACAGCATATAATGCTACTAACTAACCTGCACCCTATTAATGCCAATGTAACAGAATCAGAGATGTCATGTCGGGAAACGAAAACCAAATCTTACTGTTCAAGACACAGGACAATAGTCTAGTTATGGTAGAGGCCCTGGAGCAAATATCTGAAAATAGCAGGCTATGGCTGATAACAAAAGAACCGTAGAACTAACTGCTTACATCCTATACGGTGCTGTGCCAAACACCCAACTGCCTTCACCAGTGCCAGCTGCAGTACCAGGACTTTTCTGAATTTATATATTATATTGCTCTTGTATTTATGAATCCGTCGTTGAATATAAAATCCCAGGTACGTTCACCTGAAACACACCTAATGTAGTGTATTTAATAATGTGCACCAAATGTTCCACTGAAAATCTGTATGTTGGAGAGACCGGTCAGAAGCTCAGAATGAGAATGAACGCACATCGCCATACAATTAGAGAACAGAGAATGGACCTTCCCGTGCCAAAACATTTCTGCAATGAAGATCATAATATCAAAATGATATGAAAATTTTGATTTTAAGAGGGAATTTTAAATCAAGGAAACAGCGACGGATTCATGAATACAAGAGCATGACCCTATTTAACTCTCTGGAGAATGGGATGAATGTCTCACATGGGTTCATGTCATGCTATAGAAATCACTGAACTAAGACAGCCATAAAGATAAGAACCTGAGAACTGTTTACATGTATATACTAATAAGCCTCTTCTCATCCCCCTCCCTCCTGAAATCTTATCCCTATGTGTTCTGTTGTACATAAATATGCAGCCTTCAGAAATTGTTCTTAGTTATATCTGAAGAAGAAGCCGGGAGTTTCAAAACATTATATTGTGTCATCATTATGAGTTAGCCATTAAAAAAGGTATCATCTACTGAAGACTCTCAAGTTTTTTGTTTTTTTATATTTCATACCCACTGGCTAATACGGTACAAAAACAAAAATTTTCTTCTTTATACATCAACTACTAAGTGTGAGTGTTACCTTCACTAGACAGGGCACAAAGATTCCCCACTACTATGTAATAAAATCTTACAGTATATGCTCCCATGTATGAGTTGTATTGGTCAGTCTCCAGTTCCCTGGGTAGGGGATAGTCACATGCACTCTTTATAGTCCTGCTGTTCTTTACTGGCTAGGAGGTATCTTTTCTCCAGTCACATTCATTTTCTCTCAATGCATTCCCCCCTTTTGTTTTGGGATCATCAGGAGAGATAAATTGCTCCAATAGCCCGCCTATCATGCAAAAAACTGCAATTCCCAGTTCTCTGCTGGAGGGCACAGGTATTTAGGTTGTCTAGTCCCACTGTGATTTGTACAGAAACCATGTCCACTATTGGAAATCAAACCAGAACCCATAATAAACTTACAAGGCTGTTTGGGATCAGAAGGACAAATCAGGAGAGCGAACATCCATCGAATTATATTTGTTATTTATTTAGTTAGCATGTTATAAACATGGGAACTATAGAACGGAAGAAAAGCAGCATTTGTAGTACAATGTGCATTATTCCAAACAATATGCATTTTGATAGGCTATATGAGATGCATTTACCCATGAAAGTTTGCTTGTTCTTCCTTTATTATTTACTTAAAACTAATATATGAAATGAAAATGAAAACCTTGTCATCAGTATTAGAACCTTTTACATGGAATTCTTGGTTCTGAAAAATCGATATGTGAAGCACAGCATGGGTTATTTGGTTTAAAGGAACAATTTCAATACTTTATTAGGTAGTCTGTATTCAATAGGCTTCCCCATTCTATCTCGTAGTTGGAAAACACAGTAAAGTGACTTCTCTCTGGAGAACCTGTCATGGTGACATTGCAGAAAAATTAAACAATGGTTTCCAGTTTTACCTGTAGAATGCAACGGATGAGAGATCTTAGTAGCAGGACTAAAAAACTAAAACTAAAAATTTTTCTGCCATCGGCCAGGCTAGCTGCCAGGCAAAAATTCCTGCTGTGGTTGTTTCCTTACATACAGCAATTATCAGATTTACTATTGTTGTACTACCCTATTGTTCTGCCATGTTATACAATAGTAATTCATTTGTTAATCTTTTCCAGTTTTATAGCAGTCAACAGATTCTCATTGAGGGTTTACCACAATATATTTCTTGGCTGCGCATCATCTTTGCATAACTAATCCTTGCCATATCAGTAAATCAGGCAATAACTACTGTATAAGAGGTGACATACAATTGCCAGTCACTTTGGTTTTGTTACAATGTTTCAACATTTAGTGAATTATCTGTGTGTTATATAACAGAACAATACTAGATTAAAAGAAAATATCCTTCAATTAATTTTTTGGATTCTATGGACTTTATGGACTATGGATAACATGCTTCTCTATATAACAATGAGCTATACAGAATTGCAACACGATATGGCACCCATAAAATCATAAACGCTTAGGCTAAAGCCCCACATAACGGTCTGTGGCAAAAAAAATCACAGAGTGTCCTCTGCGCATATTTTTCCTTTTGCTTTCCTGTCCAATTTTTTCATTGGATAGGAAAAGCAGAGACGTCTTCTCTATTCCATCCAGCAAAAACAAGGATATAAGGATATAATGAATCTGTCTTAAGACCACGTGACAGGAATGTCCATTTTGGAATAGAAACTCTCCTTCTATAACTTCATTTGTAGCCATTGTAAAAATCTGCAACAAACATATTTATAGAGGCCTGGGCACTGACCAGAATTACTCACCCTATAAAAACAAAGCGTAAAAGCCTTCTGTGACTGGAATCCTATGAAAGCTCTGACTGATGGATTGTTTAAAAAGCCTAGTTAGTACTACAGAGCTGAATTATAGAGCTGCCGTTTAAGTGGATATTGACAGTGAAATCAGTTATCAGAGTATTTCCAGCACAGTTCATTGTAACACGCTCAGTAAATGTTAAGAGGCATGTTAAACTAAAATAATGAGAATGTCGCTTTATAGTGAGACTGGGAAATACACATCACTGGGCAGTGGCAAAACAAAGATATCATGGGCATTCATCCTCCCTACAATATACACAAATGTAAAGTGTATTGGTGTTTAGCTAAAAATATATATACTATATACCACATATGACTGATATCTAGTTCATGGGGTTGTCCAAGATATAAATAACATTGCTGCTTTCTTCTGAAAACAGTGCTACTAGTCATTGGGTTGTGCCTGATATTTCACAAACACAACCCGTGGACATACGTGACACTGTTTTTGAAGGAAACCCATTATGCTCTGTGACCATTAGCTTGCCAGGTGAGCCCACTTAAAGGAAACCTATTGAGGCGTGGTTCACATCTGCATCGGTCTCTGCACAGAACATGCGGAGAGAAAAGTAGATTTTGAACTACTTTTCTATCCACATGTTCCATGCAGAGAGCACTTGGGCCCCATTATGGTCTATGGGGTCCATGTACTTTCACTGCACACCACTTGCCAATCCGTTTGGTATTTCATTTGGGGGAGTCCGCATGGAATACCAACACAGATGTGAACCGGGCCTTAAGAGGGATGGTCCACATTATTAAGCAGACCATAGGTTTCAAGCACTACGGGAAAGAAAAAGGTTCTCTCTGCTGCCGAAAAGTGTCAAATGGGCAAGGTATGAGAACATTAGATATTTCACAAACATTTAAGTGTGATTGTTGTACTGATTCAGAGCACAGATGGGATCATGTAGAGAAAGGTATACTGAGGAAGGTTTCAAACAGACAAATTTGTCGTATTAATAGAACAGTTGCTAAAATGTCATTGCAAAGCAGGAAATAGGTATTGGAAGCTGCTGGTGCTTTTAGAGTGCCACAAATCTCAAAGTGTAGGATCCTCCAGTGGCTTTCAGTTGTCCATAAACCTACTATTTCCAACCCTAAACAGTGCTCACAGTCAGAAATGGTTGCAGTGCAACTCCCAGGACCATGGCAGATCTACAATTGATGATGCAAAGATAGGGTACCAATTTTAGAGAGGTAGATAATAGAGATGAGCGAACACTAAAATTTTTCGAGGTTCGAAATCCGATTCGAACAGCCGTACACTGTTCGACTGTTTGAACGGATTTCGAACCCCATTATAGTCTATGGGGGGAAATGCTCATTTCAGGGGTACGCAAAATTCGATAACATCATACTTACCAAGTCGACAAGTGACGGTCAGGCTGGATTCTGCTTGAAGTCTTCTCCCGGCGCAGGGTCCCCGCGTCTTCTTCCGGGTGGAATTCACTCTGCCTAGGCATCCGGCCTAGGCAGAGCCGACTGCGCATGCATGGGCATGCACATGCATGCATGCGCATGCGCAGTAGGCTCTGCCCAGGCCTGACGCCGGATGCCTAGGCAGAGTGAATTCCACCCGGAAGAAGATGCGGGGAGGCAGCGCGGAGAAGACTTCGGAAAGGTAAGAGAAGTACCAGCGTTGATTGGCAGAATGTATAGCATTCTGCCATTCAACGCTGGTTCTGCATCGAACCTTAAACGTCGAACAGCTAGTAGTGTTCGATCGAGTGCAAGTATTTCGAATACCATAGTATTCGATCGAACACCTACTCAATCGAACACTACTCGCTCATCTCTAGTAGATAACCCCTTTAAGCTTGCAAAGTTACTTCTGAATAAACCACTAAAGGTCTGTCCCTTGGACAGCCAAGAATAAGTGGATATGTTTAGCCATAATACACCAAACTGGCAAAAAACAAACACAACATATCAGCACGAAACACCTCATCCAATTGTCAGCCATAGTGATAGAGGGGTGATGATGTGGACTTGTGTTGCAGCCACAGACCTGAGCACCTGCAGTACTTGAGTCAAGCATGACTGAATTCAGTGCACTGTTGACTTTCTAGCAACCTATAAAAGCTCATATTCATGAGAACATGAAATGTCCTCTTTAAATTCACCATCACCATTTCCTGTGACAGTCCATAGCCTCATTGCTCTTACAGTAAAGAAGATCTGTCTATGTTGCTGGTGAAATGTCTTTTCCTGTAGGAGTAGAGTATGTCCCCTTGTAACAGTCACTGGCCTAGAAGTAAAAAGATCATTAGAAAAGTCTTTGTACTCAGTAGCCCGGGGCCACCTACCTCATTCCTAAAGTGAATTCTTGATAGTGATGGTTACGGATGCTGCAGCGGTATCACAGATATTTGAAAGGTATACAGCTTTAGCACCAGAGGTCCAACTTGAAGCTCCTGGGCGCCAGAATAAAATTTGTAATGGGGCCCCATTCTTCCATTGTGCCATTTAGAATAGTGGTATATATTTTGGCAGAGGTTTTTTTTTAAGGGTTTAGGGACAGTAGACACTGCTACTTCTGCATCCCCTATAGCTACGATACTGGAAATCAATACAGAGTTTAATCCACCTTAGTATGATTAGGGTAATCTGCGGGTCTCCTTGGCTTATGGGCCAGATGGAAGCTGCAACCTTGATGCTTATACCAATGCTTATGGGCCCTTAAGGCTCCTGGCGCCGGTACTACTGCACCCTTAACATCCCCTCAAGTTACGCCTCTGTATGTATGGATTGTATTCCTAACCAAAAATTCCTCTATTTATCAGTCTAATAATATGTCCCTCTTGTAAACTGGAGCCCAATATTACGGACAATAATGTATTTAAGTCCTTCTAAGGACCAGATGTTTTTCTATTATGTCCTTATATGTAAAAACGGAGAATTCACAGAGGGTGTACTTTCTATAGATATAATGAAATGAGTAATGTTGTTTCTTTAGCTGACCCTAATGCACAGAGAATGGTCTTCTACATGATGTATGCTTTATGCTGAAATGCATTATTACTTTAGTGTGTGTTTTACTCCAGTGAATAGCATCAAACTACATCCACAGGAAAATGCTGAACTAGCTAGGAACGTCCAAGTGGTAATAATGGTTTTAAAGGTGACTCCTGCAGCAATTCATTTCCATAGCAGGCCTGTCCAGGTACTAGTTTTTGACTGATGATTACGTTTCATGCGCCAGCTTGATAAATAGTTTATTCTCATGTTTCTGCATTATGCTAATGAACAGTTATAATGTTGGTTTCTCGTATTTTTCCTTGGCAATAAGGTATCTCAGCTACCTAGAGAAATGTGCAGTATCCAGCCTTGTTTTGCTTTGTCCATAAACTATAATTGAATTTAAAGGTACAAATGCTTTAGATGGCAAATTAAATGTATTTAATCTGTGTTGCTGAATTGACAATCGGGAGCCATCTGTCTCTGTTATATTGTTAGGTTGCTAATGTAGCTTTTGTTTAAGTGCTAACTAATTCATGTGTTATTGTAAAGTCAAAAAACGCCTGTTCTCCTCTCCTGAAATTGACAGTCTGCTCAAAAGAGAATGGGGTGGTGATCTGATTAACTAATAGTAATGAATGAAATAAAAACCCTGTTAAAAGTGTCAGGTATTCACAACCCCCTGCCTCCCATACTAAGTGCTCCACAAGTGAAGCCTAATTTCATTCGGTTTAGAAATTACAGATGGGGATATGAAAACTGTCATTTATGTGCTCCTTGGACTACTTCTTTATTCGGAAGGTGCGGCTGCAAGGTGGTGGTGAGGGTGCACACTTTCAACAATTCAGCTGTTGCAGTACAAAGCACAGTGTTATCCCAGATGGTGTGTCAAAACCTGGCATAGTGGAGTTTACTGGTTATTTTATATCATATGTTACAATGTACTTGCACTATTTTGGATGATGTGATTTATGCTCATGTTGCTTTACTTAATGTTAGTCATTGCACAGTCAGTGTTTTGGCACTTTCAGGACCTGCGTTACGTAATGATTCCTTACAAGTGGAACTAAGTTGGTCCATGAGTTGCACCATTGAAAAAGTTGTGTATTCCTTTTCCATGGTGTGGCCTATTTGACATTAGGCCATACCCAGGGCACCCAGGGCAGGAGAAGGCTTCCTATTTAGCCCTTAGATACTATCATTAGGATTTCACACATAAGGTGTCTGTGGGATTCCTCGATTGTCACCCTTTTTTTTTAATTAAAAAAAAAAAAAAAAAAAATTTTTTCCTTAGACTTCCTACATTCATATAGAAACCTTACCATATAATTGGCTTTGGTTTTACATTCTAAAAAGCAAAAATTTTATAAAAAATAATTTCTGGCTCGTTTAGACCGAGAAGGACCAGGTTGTGTATTCATTATGGTTCAGAGTTCAACAGTTTCTAATCTATAAGAGGAAACACAATAATTAATTAATTAATTAATTAAATGAGTCAATTAGTTATGCAGCATGTCCATAATCGTTAAAAACAAAGATACATGCTTATTATCGTATGTCTGTGAGGCACCGGTAGGTCTTCATGTCATCATAACTAACAAATCTCCACCAAATCAACACCACAATTTCTGATTCTATTGGTTGAAAGGTATGTGGGTGGAGCTTCTGATCAGATACTGGAATGTGGAATTATGGGGGAACAAACATTGGAAGGTGTATGATAGACACTATGATAGTACTTAAAGGTTTAGGAGGAGACGAGGTGAAGAAAACGGAGGTCAGATCATAGTTGGAGAGCCACTTGGAAGAAACAGCAACTAGTAGAGGGACAAATATGCTTAGGCTGAGGCCACATGTTGTGGAAACGCAGCATTTTTTGTTGCAGATTTTGATGTGGTTTTTCAAGCCAAATCCAAGAATGACTACAAAAGGAATGGGAGATATATAGGAAGCTCTTATACTTCTCCCTTCTGCTCAATCCACTCCTGGCTTTGGGTCAAAAAACTGCAGCAAAATCTGCAAGAGAAAATGCTGTGTTTCCTCAACGTAGGGCCTTTGCCTTACAGGGTTTTTTGGCCCCAAATGCATGTTTCATACTGATGACCTATTATGTGGATACTGAATTGGTAATAAATGTCTGGTTATAGGGGGTCTAGGGGACTAAAGCCTCATGCACATGTGAAAAGTGGGCATGTGAACAATGAGAGTTTGCGGGTGATATTCACGCATCCATGAATAGCGTCCTTCAAAAAATAGGACATGTCCTATTTTTGGCCTTTTTCACTTATGGACAGAACCAATACAAGCCAGTAGATTCATTTTTAACATCTGTGAAATTGTATTTGTATCCAAGTGATGAAAAAATAGACCAGTGCAGTTTCTGCAGGTATAATTGACATACTGCTATTTCCAAAACTGCAACTGTGTATTTTAATGCAAAGTGCCTGTTTAGAGTAGAAGACATTTTCTGCCTTCAGTCTCGTTGTTTTTCCCACATCGCTTTTCACAGAAAGTGAAAGGAAACCTTTGCAGGTTTTTGCATTTCCATTATACCTATAGGGATTACGATTTTTGAAATTGCTGCATTTCAGCAGGATTTGCTAGAATTGCATTGTGGTTTACACTAAGTGGGGCCCTGGTCCCAACATGGGAAGAAAAAACGTAAAGAAAAATACATTTTTGATGTATATTTTGCGCAGAATTTTTTAGCTGTGTTCCGCAATGTGGAATCTCAGCCTATGTGAGTTTTCAGACTTAAAACTGATAATAAATTTCCCTCTATATACAGTAGTATCTCAGTGAATGCTACATGCTAAACTGTTAGGGAGTGTTCACACTACCGCCAGTGTCCAACAGGTAGTGTCCGCTCCTAGTGTCCATTCAAAATCTTGCACGGACATTAGCAGTGGACACTAGCTGTGTCCGTGACATTTTGCATTGATTTAAATGGAGATTAGGTGCGTTGGTTTACACTCCGTGCCTGTCCTTAACTGTCTGTTCCTAAAGATGTCCGTCTTTTCAAGCGACAGCAAAACCCAACATGTAGGTTTATTCTGTCCACTTGAAAAGTCGGACATCTTTAGCAGCGGACAGTTAAGGAAAGGCAGGGAGTGTAAAACAACGTACCCGATGTCCATTTAAATGAATGCAGAATGTCGCGAACACAGCTAGTGTCCGCTGCTAATGGCCGTGCAAGATTTTGAACGGACATTAGCAGCGGACACTACCTGTCGGACACCGACGGTAGTGTGAATGCCCCCTTACTCTATATCATATGTAGAGATATATTGCATTAAAGCTGACATCAAAGGGAATCCCCAACGTAAACCATACGTAGCATTTTTGCATTGTCCTTTTTTCTTTTCAAGAAGACAAGGGTATACTGTAGTCAGGACCAGTGGCCCCACCACATGTATCATAATTTACACCAATTTTCTGGCATGAATGACATCTGGAATCCACGCCAGGGAATGATGAAGGATGAATTGATTTATGATCAGTTGCATATCTCACCATAAAATAAGTCCACCCTCTTCTGGACCAAGGAATATGAAAACCAGAGCTGAAAACCCCCTAATATTACCCTATAACATTTCCCTAATTCATTTGCCTGTGTATTATAGCCTTTTCATATTTTTCATTTTTATATAGTTCCCTTAAATGTGACAGCATTTACAATCACTGTCTTCTGCATGATGCACAATATCTCATACTTTCGTAAAATTGGTTTTAACTGGAAATATTCTTTCATTGAATTAAAAATCAATCAGAATAGATGGGTTTTTCAGAGGTTATGTTTTTCAAATGTGGAGCAGTGATTATATTTAAGCTGTCAGTGTTGTGTTGTTGCCAGAAATTGGTAGTGTCAGGTATATACAATTACATAATGTACTGTCACAGCACAGGGAATCTATTTAGTGGAGGACACATTACTGACTTCTCTGGCAGAAGAGTCATTTATTAAAAAAAAAAAATTGGAATAGAGGCAAAAAAATATTTTATGATAAATAGAATATCTTTTTAAACGACATTTTATGGTACAAATAAGGTTTGTCTGACTTATTGAGATTACAGGTTAGAAAATATTAGGATTTTTTCAAATTTCATGTATCAGATGTGCCTTCACCCATGGATTAATTGCAAGAGACAACACTTTAGGCTAAGGCTCCACGTAGCAGGCCAGGAGCCAAAAAGCACTACGGGGAAAAAACGCAGTGCTATAAGGAAACCTTGTATACCTATGGAAAGCATTACCGTAGGTATAATTGACATGCTGCGATTTCCGAAACTGCAACGCAATGTGTGGATGGGATTCACTAGTTTGCAGGGACTGTAATATGCCACAATTTTTGCTGTGGTGTTTATGCCATGTGGAGCCCAAGCCTTAAAGTTCCCATTCTAACTAAAGGAATCTCTCACCAGGATTTTCACCATTAAGCCCATATGCAGAAATGTTGGGTTTGCTAGCACTAAGATTCCTGTGTAATTTTAAAACAGAGAATCTTATCTTTAAAACCCGATCAGGCTCAGTCTTCTGTGTGCTCCAAAAGTGGAGCAAGGAACAGTTAAATACACATTTGAGAGTGAAAGCTCCCTCTCTGTTTCTGTAACTAACTGTGTCTTCACTTCGTTGACATGTGAGAGCTCAGTCTTAGTTTGGTTACACAAGAACCATGGTTCTAGGAGTTACAGATCCCAATACAGAGTCATTTGAAGTGATCGCCCCTCCATCTTCGCAGTGTGACTCATTTTCTCTAGTCACAGTCTAGTGTGACTTTTGCCAGTTAATTTGCATACAGACTTCTGAGGTGATATTTATAGGTAAATGGATGATTTTTAGCATAACAGAGAGAAAGCTAAAAAGAATATTCTCTTCTTCCTCGACCTTTCCTTTGATTCGACACAGTTGACCATTCCCTCTTATTGCAATTCCTCTTATCACTTGCCATCACAGACTTGGAGAGTCTTGACCTTTTAATACTTCACCAACCACACATTTAGCATCTTCCATTCACACATCAACTTTTCACCTCACCATCTCTAAGTAGGTGTCCCTCAAGAATCTGTCCTGTGAATGCATTGTTCTTCATCTTGGCCTAGTCCAATTCATCAAGTTCCATGGTTTTCAATACTACTGTTATGCCGACAGCACTCACATATATCTGTCTTACCCAGACATTACCATCCAGAGTTCCAGAATGTCTAGCAGCTTCCTTCTTCTCCATCTGTTTTCTGAAACTTAGTTTGGAGCAAATAGAGTTTATCATTTTCCCACCATCTCATGCAGCTTCCCTTCCTAACCATGTATCAAAGTTAATGACGTCACACATACCCCAGCCCAACAAGCCTGTTGCCTTGTCTTCTTTCTCTTTCAAGTCTCACATCCAAGTTCTCAACACCTTCTTCTCCTTCAAACTCAAAAGCATCCATAAAATTCACTCTTTTTCTCATCCTGAAACAAAAATGTTAGTCCACTCTCTCATCATCTCCACCTTAGACTTCTGCAACACTCTACTCTGTGGTCTCCCAGCAAATGCTCTTGCTCTCCTCCAGTCTACCCTCAACTCTACTCTACCAGGGTTTCCACCGTGCCAAACCATGGTGTTTATGCCACATGTGGTCCCGGTCTAAAAGAGTCTTTGGTTTCAGGAGCTTGGAGATCTTCTGTAGTGAAAATAGACCCAGCTCTCTTGGTTGACTCCATAGATGTGACGAAAATTCTGAGGTCTCTATTAAGACCAGTGTCCAGCCACACCTCCCTGCCAGGGTGCCCCCTCCACCTATTCCCAAATACAGGATACTGAGAAAGAAGGATGTCTTCCTGGCTGTGGGAAAGCTGTGTCTGGAGTTGAGCTCACGGTGATTAGCCCTTCCTCCCTCCTGCGCCATCTGTTTGTCCAGGGGTAATAAAACTGGTTGGCTGGAGCCAGAAAGGGCAAACTCTCCTTGTATACACATAAAACCACAAAAGCAAACATAAACAGCATAGGACTAATAGGGTTAGGTAATTTGTATACAAAACAATACATATCAAAGAAAAATGTGGCTGTTTATGTGAAAAGGGCCCACACTGTCGATATGGAGTTCTTGGTATCATTGTAACGGTTATGGTGTAACATTGTCCGAAACAGCAAAAAAATTTTTATTGAAAGCACAATTGACATATTTTTAAATAAAATTTTTGCATAAAACAAAATTGTGATTTTTTTACCCAAATATGTTTTGGACTATTTTCTCTATAATTAGTATCGACGATCTGGGCCCTTTTCACGTAAACAGCCACAAATACATAAACTGCGGTTCTCTCATCATCATAATAACAAACAGTTATACTAATGTTGCCTCAATTCTCTGGACATCCTAATGGTATTTGGTAACTACTGAGGCTAAATCACATACTTTAGTGATTATGCCGGGGGTGCATGATGCACCAGCTGATGACGGTGTGCTCACCCAGCAGAAAGCTCACACCTTTTGAGGCACACCTAAAGAAGTCTAGCTCGAACCCAATTTCAGTATCCCCCTGCAGGATAAGAGTGAAATCTCCAGCAAAGGTCTGAGTCAGTCAAATTATGTTTGTGGAGCCATACAGGAGATCTGTGCCATCTTGATAAAACCTTATAATGAGATTCCTGAAGCCGGACGCATGGGAGTTAGCAAGGATGGCATTGGTGTCATCATCAATGGTGAGGCCCATTTCTTTTTCCTAGTTCAGGAGGTAAGGCGGTTTGACTGTTGAGGTATTTAAAGGGGTTGGCCACTTTCAGATTAATATTGACAAACAAATGTACAATAAAAAGATATACAATTTTGCAATATACTTTCTGTATCAATTCCTCACGGTTTTCTAGATCTCGGCTTGCTGTCATTCATTCTGTTACTTCTAGTGGATAAAACTCTGACCATGGTCATGTGATTTATGGTCCCTGGTCATGTGATGAGCACACAGGTGCACAGCTGATTACCAGGCAGATGTCTGATTACTGGGCTGTCACTATAACGAGCGGCACCTGTGTGCTCATCACATGACCATGGACCGTAAATCACATGACCATGGTCAGAGTTTTATCCACTAGAAGTAACAGAATGAATGACAGCAAGCCGAAATCTAGAAAACCGAGAGGAATTGATACAGAAAGTATATTGGGAAATTGTATATCTTTTTATTGTACATTTGTTTGTCAATATTGGTCTGAAAGTAGTCAACCCCTTTAAGTAGAGAAATTTCCTGCAGGAGGATACTGAAATTGGGTTCGAGCTAGACTTCTTTAGGTGTGCCTCGAAAGGTGTGAGCTTTCTGCTGGGTGAGCACACCGTCATCAGCTGGAGTAATGATGATTTAATTTGGGCTTGGTGTAGGAAGTTGAAAGAGACCATAGGTAACAGGGATTGGAGGTCGGAGATAGGGATCGGTTTGTCAGTTTGTCACCAAATTCTACGTCCGTCAGTGAGGATGTCTGTGATAGAACTGCAGGAATGAGGGAGGCTGGAAGGAGGGGGGAGACGGAGGGGGAAATATGGTCTTTGACTTTTCCAGGTGGAAAAGATCCCTTCTAAGAGAATATGATGTCTGGAATTATGCGTAGGAGGAGGAAGGGATAGCCAAAGATCCCGTAGCAAATCTGGGCCGAAGAGCTTAAGTCTCAAGGCAGAGGTAAGTTTGGACTTAGTGGGTGTAGTATAGGAGCACCATCTGGAAAGCTGTATTGCTCTGTAGTAAGATTCCATATTAGGAAGGTCTATACCTCCTTCATTTTTCTTCTTAATTAGGATCGAGTGAGCGATTCTCGATCTTTTCAGATGCCAGACGTATGAGGAGAAGAGTCGTTTCATAGCCAGGAAGAAATGTTTCGGAAGAGCTATCCGCAACATTTGCAAAAGGTAGGTGATCTTTGGAACAACATACATTTGCAGTAAATTCCTTCTGCCAATCCACGAGATGTAAGGTGAGTCATAATTCTTGAGAAGGGACTCAATTTAGCACAGAAAGGGGGTATAGTTCAAGTCATAAATTTTGTTCAGAGTGGACGGGAGTTGAAACCACAGGTACTTTAGAGAAGTAGTTTTCCAGACAAAGGGGAAAGATTGTCTCAGGGATTGCTCAAGATTTTGCGGTGTCAATATATTGAGAATTTCAGATTTAGCAGCGTTAATTCTGTAGTTCGAAACCTGACTATATTGATCAATTATATTCATTAGTGCGGGGAGACCCTGCTCCGGGTCTGTGAGGAGAAAAAGGACATCATCGGCATAGGCCGTGGTGTGAAGCGTAGAATCTCCCATAGTAAGACCTCGAATTCCTGGGTGTTGTCTCACTTTTTGTAATAGTGTTTCTAGGGTGAGGATGAAAAGGGTGGGGGAAAGAGGGCAGCCCTGCCTGGTACCATTTGTGATGTTAAAACTATCAGAGAGGATACCGTTGACTCTTATAGGGGTGGGAGTATAGGGACATAATAGCACAGATGAAGTCATGCGGGATACCGAAAGCATGTAGGGCAGCCACTATAAAGGACCAATTTACTCTATCAAACGCCTTTTCGGCGTTGACTCCCAGAAACAACAGGGGGATGTTACCTCTACGCGCTATTGAGATGACGTGTAGTAATTTGATAGTATTGTCCTTACCTTCTCTCCCACGAAACCAACTTGTTCTTCGCGAAGGAGGAAGGGCAGCAAAGGGTTCAGGCGCCATGCTAGGATATTAGCCCAGATTTTCAAATCAATATTTAGAAGTGATATCAGTCAGTAACTGCTACATGCCTTAGGGTCCTTACCTTCCTTAAATATAAGGGTAATATGGGCTTCTTGCCTTTGGGCTTGCATTGGCCCTTTTAACAGCGAACTACAAAACCTATTCAGGTAGGGGAGGAGTTGTTTCTGAAAAGTGAGGTAATACAAAAGAGGTAAACCTTCTTGGCCTGGGCTCTTGTGTTTTGCAAAACTCTTGAGGACCGAGGAAACTTCATCCTCTGTGACAGGAGAAAGGAGAGCTTTTTTCACTTCATCAGTTATAGATGGAAGATTTAGGGAGGAAAGGAATTCGCTAGTAAGAAGTGTCTTATTATGCCTATCCACTGAAGAGTCAGTATGGTTCAGATTATAAAGTCCTTCGTAGTAGTTGCGAAACGATTGTGCAATCTGTGTCGTATCCATCACTTCAAGGCCATCACTTGTAGAAACAGACAAAATATGCGTAGAGGCCTTCCCCTTCTTTATCATAGCTGACATTAATTTCCCCCCTTTGTTACCATGCGCGCACAGTTTGGATTTAGAGTAAAGAAGGCTTTTTGCAGCTGTAAAATTTAGAAGAGATTTGAGTTTCTCTCTTAACTCAGTGAGCTCAGATAAGGTCGACTGTAGCTGGGTCAATTTATGCTGACGTTCAAGGGCTAAGATTTGTGATAATCGAGAATCAACCTTTTCTTGGTGTAATTTCTTTAGAGCTGAGGCTTTTGAGATGAAAAGACCTCTAATAACGGGCTTATGCGCTTCCCAGAGAAGAGTGTCAGATATGTCGGGGGTGTCATTAGTAGAAAAGTAGGAGGAGAAGTCATCTGCAAATTTCAGTCTGATATCAGGGTCGTCAAGTAAGGATTCGTTAAGGCGCCAAGACCATTGGGGTTTAGTTACATGGGACAGTTGAAATACTGTGGTGACAGGGGCGTGATCAGAAATGGGGGTAGAGAAGGAGGTATAATCCCTCATGGAGAGGTTGGAGCAATGCCAGGAGTCTATCAACTTCAAATCAATTATATCTGAGATAATTATCCTCAGACCCCTGAGAGCTAGAGCAGATTTACCAGAAGAGGAATCAATCACTGGATTTAGCGTTATGTTAAGATCTCCCTCTACTATGAGTTCTCCTTCATTTAAGGAAGAGAAAAGAGAGCTAGGAAAAAAAAAATGCAAGTATGAATATTTAGTACAGATGCCGATCATATCAATCAATTAACAAGAATAACACGGCATAAACTACCAGACTAGTAAAGTAGAAAATCAGATTACAGTGCCCGGATAAGGCGAGGGGGTAAGAAAGTGTAAAGCCTGATTGGTGACATGCCGTCAGAAGCCGTCAGAACACAATTAGAACATTGAAGCATCATAACAGGTCAGCAAAGGACTAAGACTAAGCTGTTTCCAAACACTTAATATAACAGGTACAATAACAAACTAGTAACAAGGTAAAGGCGGCTGATCTATCAGTAGAAGAGCAACAGCAATGGGATAAGTCCAGATATACAACTCCGGACAGTCAACCTAGTAACAATAGGAGACTCATGAGAAACTAAGAAACTAATGAAAAGAAATAAAGTCATGTAAACCTGTATTTCACACGATCGGATAAAGAGGTATGTCTGCTTCACAAAGAAAATAGCCAGGACAGGTAAAGTCACTCCATGGCGTCAGTTAAGAAATCACCGACGCGCCGGTAATAGAAACATATAGTCTTAACTGGAGCTGGGTATAGTTGCAGGTATATAAATGTGGATCAACAGGGACAATAACCTGATACTATTTGGAAGGAAAAAAAAACATATAATGGTCAAAACCCGTCGAGCTGTGGCAAAAGTACTTATCTCCCATAGATGTGCAAGAGACGGGCAGGAAGGGCATCTAACTCAGGATTAATGTCTCATTGCAGTTTTCTTTGTCTTTGGAGAGCGGTGCCTTCCAGTCTCCGGGAGGGATGGGATTGAAGAGAGATCCGGTAGCATGGCGGAGGAAGAAGACGGGAGCCATGAAGGTATGTCTATCGGTTCGATGTCTAACACTGACCAGACAAAAGCAAGGTCTTTCGGTGTGTGAACGGTAATCGTCTTGCCTGAGATGGTCGTAGAAATGCCAAAAGAATATAGCCAGGCATACTGGATATTATGTGCTTGTTGTTCTTCCAAGAGCGGATGCAGTAAACGTCTCTTAGCAAGTATGGAGCATGCAACATCCTGGTCTGATGTTTCGCCGCCGACTGCGGTTTTCCTGGTCCTCTATGAGAGTGAGGGACCGATCTATTAGCTCTCTATGTTGGATGAGGTGCTCTGTGGCCGACTCTGTATATTGCTGTATAGCAGAGTGGCCATCTTCTAAAGCCTGTACCCTGTAGACAATTGTCTCTATCTTCTCCTGGATGTCTGAAAGCTTGGAATGAATGCGGCTCAGGGCTTTTGTTAGTGCTTTCTGTAAAAATGAACTTTAGATCTGCATGAGGGACTTATCTGCGTTTCCTCCCTCCGCAGTGATGTCCGTTACGGAGTCGTCCCCTGCTTCAGGTTTGCGCCTTTCCTCTGGCGCCATCTTAAGAGACCGATACGGAGACTGTGATGATTTTTTTCTTCAGAAAACGCTGCATGTCACTTTGATGTTGGGTGGCTCTCGGAGTGCCAGGTAAGTCACCAGATATTTCTTTGTTCGGTCTGACCATAATGGTTCACTAGATAAGGGCTAAAACAGCTTCTTTGGGCAATGTATGACGGAGCTCTAGCAGTGAGCGTCCATACAAGACCTGCCTCCCATTCCTTTCAATGGAGAAACAGGTTTTTCTTCTAGTTGATTTTTTTAGTTAGCAGAAAAAGAAATATCTTGCTCATTTTTATGTTACATGGGGCCCTGTCCTCAAGCAGTGTTATGTCACATAACTATAGCGTATGGCAGTCATGACACCAATTCACAAATATCTCTATGCCATGCTGTTTTTACCATTGCCTTTCAGTTTTGTGGGGGTCCAACCTAATAAGTTTAATACACTTTATTTTAGGAGACTTAATAGAGTTCTGTTTCCAAAAAAGACTCGATGACCTAGGTTCTTAGACTCCCATGTACTATACAGTATTTACTAAAACAAATGTGTTATTTGGGTAACTCTGCTTGAGAACAGTAGCGTATTCTTTGTATAACTGTGAAATAGAGGGAGAGGTTAATTGGCTATAACAGCTTCAGGGCTTAGCACCAGTCAGATGTTTGCTGGTGAATAGAAGTGCTAGAGATAAATGAGACAACTCCGAAGGTTCATGGATAAAAATATCCAATAACTGTACTAAGCAAAACTAAGTTTCAGGCATTGGAAAGGTTGTAGAATTATGTGAGAATGTCTGGGATATTTCAGAATTATTTGACACGTGGATATTTTTCTAGTGTTTACAAATGTTATATCCTTTATCTTTCAGAGAAGATTTCTTAAAGCTACAAACATTGATGATGGATGGCAATGGCAACTGGGGGTCCAACAGTGCAAGAGCCATGTCCTAATAAAATCCTTGTTACAGTTCTGTAATAGGTCAGAACTAGTGATCAAGCCATATACTGATAAAAAACCTAGGGGGATCGAAAAAAAAATAAGTTTAAAAATACACCTTTCTCCTATTAAAATGTTGTTACATGTTTTTAAAAATAAACATAAAAGTCCTGTATGTATTAGTTATATATAGAGATGAGCGAACACTAAAATGTTCAAGGTTCGAACGGGTTTGAACCCCATTATAGTCTATGGGGGGAAATGCTTGTTTCAGGGATACGCAACATTCGATCAAATTCTACTTACCAAGTCCATGAGTGAGGGTCGGGCTGGATTCTTCTCCCTGCGCAGCGTCCCCGCGTCCTCTTCCGGCCTTGAATTCACTCTGCTAGGCATCGGGCCTAGGCAGAGCCAACTGCGCATGCCCGCGCCCGCGTGGACATGCGCAGTCGGCCTTGCCCAGGCCCGATGCGTAAGCAGAGTGAATGCAGAGCCAGAAGAGGATGTGGGGACGCTGCGCAGGGAGAAGACTTCTAAAGGTAGGAGAAGAACCAGCGTTGATTGGCAATGTATAGCATTCTGCCAATCAATGCTGGTTCTCCATCGAATCTTAACTTCGAACAGCTAGTAGTATTCGATCGAGTACGAGTATTTCGAATACCGTAGTATTCGATCGAACACCTACTCGATCGAGTACTACTCGCACATCTCTAGTTATATCCATTTGCCATTTTTGTTTAAACCAAAAATGGAAAGAGATTAGAAAGAGGCATGAATTGCAAAATTACACCAATGAAATATTTAACTTATCCTGGAAAAAGGCCCATCACACAGCTCCACTGATGGAAAAAAAAGTTATTGGTCTCAGAATATGCAACCCCCTCCAAATTATTTATTGTTTGTTTTATGTGCCAAAGTAGTAGAACCTTTAAAAACAGAAATATATTGGGTATCTCTATAATCTTACCAACCCTCAGAACAAATTTAGAATCTTATTTTTTCCATATGATAAGTGGTGCAAAAATTATCGTACAAAAATGAAAAAAAAAAAAAATTACTACAAATCTCACAAAAAGCAAACCCACATATGGCTATTTTGACATAATAATAAGTTATGATTCTTGAAATATGTTAATAAAAAATATGCTTTTTCCTTAAGGCCACAATAGACTGCGTTGATGACCTGTCTCTGATGAAAGAATCCAACTTGTGTATGGGTGCAGGAGGCGTGTGCAGTTTAGTTCCTTGCTTAGAGTTTTTGGTTGCACTGTGTGAACACGGCTCTAGTTCTTTAATTGAATTTGCACCACACCCGTCTTCTGCCCTTGTCTGCTTCTGTCCATGAAGTAGTTAAATTTTGTCTTGCCTGTGATTGACAGCCTGCCTTCCTGTCAGGTCCAGGGCAGGTGCATCCTCCCCTATTTAGTCTTGGCTCACATTCACACTGGTGCCTGTTATTGCCTTGTGCTTGCTGGCTTCCTCTTGCTGTTATTTTACTTGTATTCTTAATCCTGACCTTGGCTTTTCCTATTGGCTATTCTTTAGGACTTCGATTTGGCACTGCATTGCTCGACTGTTACCGAACCCTGGCTAGCTAACCTCCCTTTGTTGTTGTTTGTCTTGTCTGCGTTTTGTGTGTCATATATAGGAAGGGATCGTCTCCAAGTTTACATAGGATATTACATAAGATAGTGCCTGGTACGAGGGAGGGACAGTGGGGGCTTCAGCTGAGGGTTTACTGTCTCTTGTGCCCCTTTCTCCAGGGTTTCCAGCAGCTACTGGGAAATTG
Organism: Leptodactylus fuscus; assembly: GCF_031893055.1. Taxonomy (NCBI): domain Eukaryota; kingdom Metazoa; phylum Chordata; class Amphibia; order Anura; family Leptodactylidae; genus Leptodactylus; species Leptodactylus fuscus. Next base: position 249,335,716 of record NC_134265.1, read on the forward strand.
TCATCAAAGCAATTTCCTAACAGTATCATTAATGAATTATATTGTGTATGTTTATATTCCTTAGTGAATTTATTGTTTATGCCTATGACATCAATACATTATGTTGGCATGTGTGTTATAATGGTGTGGGACTGAACAAGAGTGGGATATTTCCTTCCTGTGAACACAGGATCAGACTCCCTGTCGGCAGCAACCTCTTTGAAGTAATGAAGACCAGACCAGGTTTATCTCCTGGCAACTCTCTATCACTGCTCTATCACAGGCTCACTCAGACCTAAGAGAGTGGGGAGGTTGTGCCCAGAGTTAACCTCAGAAGCCAGCAGGGATCCAGAATTTTCAATTCATGTGCCAAATTTTGCAGATGAGGATGAATTAGTTCATCTCCCACCTCAGGTAGTAGGAAGGTGGGAAATCACTGAGAGGACTCAGGTCATAAAGCCAGGAGTTTCATCTTACAAGAGACTGTGAAGACAATGGAGAGTAAGATGGGTGTCAGCCAAACATTTCCTACAAATTTCCTGGAAAGAAAATTAATCTAAATTTAAGGTTCTTATGTCTTTTCTACTTGCATCTTTCTATGTTTTTTTAAGCTGTTCTGCTTGTTTGTCATCTTGTTGTCCATAAATATATATATATATATATATATATATATATATATATATATATCTGGGTAGTAGTGTTTTTGGATGTGTGGACTGTGTTGGGGTGCGATTCACACTCAGTGTGCAGCTTGCGTGAATGGTGAATGCAAGATTGAGTGAGTGAAGTGGATTGACCCCCTGACATTTAGTCCCATGACATATTCTAGGACGGATTGTATGTGACACTTTGTCCTTGCTTGAATGAGACTGAGATGAGTATGGTGCTGAATTTCAATGCCAATTTTGTAGTTACTGAGTTGCTGAAGTTTTCTATAAAAGAAAACACCCTTAAGCTGGGGCCCCATGGGCTGGAAATGCTGTAATTTGCGCGGCATTCTACAGTACTTGCAAAGTGGATGGGATTCATGCGAATCCCATGCCCACTTTGCGGTAAAAATTGCAGTGCAGATATGCTGCGATTTCCAAAACCGGTGCAGTTTTGGAAATCGCAGCATGTCAATTATATCTACGGATACGCCAGCGGCTTTCCCGTAGATATAATGGTAAGAGAAAGTCCATGGAGGAAATCTCCATGAACTTTCTGTTCAAAGCGCTGTGGGAAGAACCGCGATGAGTTCTCGCTGCGGTTGTTCCCGCAGCACTTTAGCGCAGCATTTCTGGCTCGTGAGGCCTTAGCCTTAGGCTGCAGTCCCACATAGCATAAATTGCGCGGTTTGGTTTTATAGTACCTTCAAAGTGGATGGGATACTGGCTAATCCTATCCACATATTGCAGAAAAAAATCCACAGCTGAAATTCTGCAATTATAAAAACGCTTCCATTTTTGTAAATCTGAAAGTTTGCAGACTTTCTGTCAAATTGGTTTTATTTATGTTTTACCATTTTTACTAAATGAAGCACCATTTTGGAAAAATAAATGATTTACCTAGGGACAGTGTATTCTCATGACCATAATGTTTTTACTTTTTTGTTAAAGTTGCTATGTGGTGGCTCTTTATTTTCTCTGCAAGTTGAAGTTTTTACTACCATTTTCAGGTATGTACAGGTTTTTGATCACTTTTTATTTCCTATTTCTGGGGAAGGCTATTTGCCCAAACACATTCTTTTGCACAATGAGACATATAATATAATATAATAATAATATATAATAATAATATGATATGATTTTTGGATAGCTTGATCTTATATGCACTCAGCAATATCTAGTTAGTTTTTTTATTTTTGTTTACATTATTTTGAGTTGATAAAGGTTTTTTCATACTTATTTTTTTCTCCTTTTTGCAAACCAATAGGAATATTAATATAATAATAATAATAATAATAATAATAATATACTAGGAATATTAATAATAATAGTAATCACAATAATAATAATAATAATAATAATAATAATAATAATAATAATAATAATAATAATAATCAAAGGAATTAGAAAGAGGTGTTATAAACAGTTGCTCAATGTTGACATTTTCAATAGATTTCCATGGAATTTATTGTCTTTTGTGACAAGTTATTATGAAGCTGCACGTTATCAATGTAATGTTAAACTTTGCTTCATCTGTACACAATATATATATATATATATATATATATATATATATATATATATATATAATTATTATTATTATTATTATTATTATGCCAGTAACGTTATGTTCAAACTTGTACTATATGTCCCCCCATTTGTGAATTTATATAATAAAACATTGGATTCATTAAAAAAAGGACATGAGTGGTTACACAATGACCATAATTCATTGTTTGTTGACAGATCAAAAATTATCCTTCAAAAAAGTGTCCATTTGTGTCTGTTTTAGTTTGATCTGTTTTTTGTTTTTTTTCTCCTCCACGGAGAAACTGATTTTTTGGGCTGGACATAAAGTCCTGCATGTTTGACTTTGTGCTCAACCAAAAAGGAAAAAAAACGATTTCCCCGCGGAGAGGCTGTGGGCAGACAGCGGCGGTTTGCTTTTAAAATCCATTCGAATGAAGCTGGGAAGCCGTCCCTATGCAGTTTCTCTGGGGCTTAGGGCGGAAACTCGACGGAATGACACAGGGCTCGTAGGAGTGCAAGTGTGAATGCTCCCTTATTTGATTTTTTTGGGGGGAAGAAAACTATTAATGGAAAGAGTGATATCATTCCAGAAAGCAGACACAGGACCTTTCCTAACTGCACTTGATTCATTCCTAAACTACTTTTATCTATTCTAACAATGTTGCCCATTTATGTCATAAATGTTTTATTGAATTTTTGTTATTAAATACTATCAATATAGATAAAACAACTTTTTTCAAAGAATTTAATGTTTTAAAATTTGTATGGAATGATATGGTACACAATATAAATTGGTAGTGCATTAGATGTCTATATATATATATATATATATATATATATATATATATATACTGTGCATATATATATATATATATATATATATATATATTATTTCTCTTGAATTCTTTTAAGTTCTGTGTAATAATTAAAATCTATTCTTCTTAATATTTTATTTTTTAGTTGCCTAGGAACTGGAGAAAACTTTACTTACCTACATTTTCAGTTCCGGTGAGGGAAGTCAACCTTGTGCTGTGTTGTCAGGGACACTTACCAAGCCTATGGGCTGTCCTTCATGATGAAGTCGTCCCTGAACCATCGAATCAGCATTTGAATTATGCTGCAGAAACCTTATGGCAAGTGACCAAATTCCCAAACTGCATTGGCACTGTAGACAGGAAACACATACGGATTCAAAAGACTCCATGATCTGGGGCAGAGTTCTTCAACTTCAAGAACTATTTCTCTATCATCCATTGCAGATGCCAGAACGGTTTAATTGCTGAGGACATATGCTCAAAGTAATTACAACAGAGTGTTCAAGATCTCTCCTATGGAACGGATATTTAGGATTTCCAGAACCAAAACCCTGTGGAACGGAGATTTAGGACTTCCAGCACCAAGACCCTTTCCTAGAACTGATGGACCACCTATGCCATTTACTCTCATTGGTGATGAGACCTTCCAGATGTGTGGCAATATCTAAAGCATCTGGAACTGGCAAGTGGAGTGTGCATTTGGCGTCCTGAATGCAAAGTGGAGTATCTTTACTTGGTTTATTCAGCTTGTACCAGAGAGGGCTGATGAGGTAGTCAAGGCATGCACTGTCCTCCACAACTTCCTTATTGTCAGAGAGCATCTTACAATAGACCCAGAAGAGATGGACTCTACACTGGAAAGCCTGGATCCAGCTGGAACAAGTTCAATTGTTGTAATCCTGCAATGGATGCAGGACCAATTTACCGAGTTCTTCCTGACCAATGTTGGATAGGTTGATTGGCAAGTACACAATTATCAGAGAGATGATTTGAACTTGGACTGGATGTTTTTCAAAAATTTGTTAACAGCTAGACTTTTTTTTTATCACATTGTTTTACTTTTTTTTTTCTTTAAGAATAATCAAAATTAATGTTTATTTTTTCCCTTAATAACAATAGTAATATTTTAGTATAACATAAGTATAACATATTTAGGTTTTTATATTTTATTGTTTTATATGTTTATTAGATTTTTAAACATTAATTTTAAAATGTAGAATTTTTGTAACTTGATGGTAATAATGATTAATTTTGGTTACTATTTATTGCTGGTGTATTGCATTTTATGTTCTCATAATTTTATTTAATTTTGAAGGTTTTTTATTTTTTATTTTTTTGCAGTTTTTGAATTTTTACTATCAGCTTGCCCTAGAGTGATTTCTAATCAGAGCACACCAGGACAACCATGATAGACTGGACATGAAAATTACTTTTGCATCAATTTTCTTCATCGGTTTGTCGCAATTTAATAAAGTATCGGATTAATTTTTTATTTTTTTTTTGCAGCTGTTTGGATTGACATATCTGTAAGCCAATTGTGCTGTGAATGCATGTGTCACTTTGGCATTCAGATAGGAAAGAAGAGAGTGATGCAATTTCTTACAATATGTACCCACACTTTTGCCTAGATGTGTGATCAATTCACTGCACAACTAGGCCAAACGGCTAAAGAGCTACAGACATAAACTCTTCATACCCAGTTCCCTCTAAACTTGGATATTGTCTCTGTGGTTCTCTAGTCCGGCCAATGATATTGTCCAGATGTGTGATCAATTCATTGTAAACCTAGAGCAGCAGGAGAGGCTGGGCTAAAGAGTTGCAGACATAAAATCCTTATGCCCAATTCTCTCTAGGTTTTGATTTAGCCCAGCTGTTGCCCTGAAGTGTGTTCAATTCATTGGACACCTAGGGCTTCAGGAGAGGCTGAACTGAAGATCCACAGAGCCAACAAATTAATATTTTTTTTTAAATTCAAATAACTCAAATACTCAATTTAAAGGGGTATTCCCATAACTCTTGTTCTGCAGCCTGCAGGGCTCTGTGCTCTCTTCACTTCCTGGATTTCTCAGCACATTGGTGGACGGGGTTTCTCTTGCTCTGCTATCTGCTATGTTTGCAGTCAGTAATGAGGGATTGATTGTAAATGCATTACCACAGTATGAAGCTGATGTAGCAGAGCTTGATTTTAGTCAGCTTGCATTACATACAGAGGTAATGGACTCCTTATCTCAGCCCTTATCAGCCAAATTCAATTAAACCAACTGATAAGTGGAAAAGCTGAAGAAAGACAGCACAGTAATCCCGCAGCTCTCACCTCCACCTCCCCTATCTGAGGAGCTCTGTTGCTTCTCAGCCCCTCCCACCCCCCTGAGAGCAGGTGGCTACATCACTTGGGAAATGAGCAGATAAGCCCAGTGGCCATAGAAACACAGTGTCAACAATGAAGTGAATAAATTAAGATAGTGGCCAAACAAAGCAGTTTTGATAAAGAAATGTATTTAGGAAAAGTCTTAAATCTACATAAACTAGCAGTATAGATAGGAAGCTTTTCATGGGACAACCCCTTTAATTAAAAAAATACAAAATAAAAATAAAAGATAAAATAATTATATTTTTAATGAAGATATATCAATTACATTTTTTATTATTTTTTTAACAGGGTTCCAACACTAAGTTAAAGTATATTTAAAACATTAAAAAGATGCGACTTTCAGAAGGGAGTAAAGATGAGGGAGGATACTGTAACTGTAGTGCTGGCCCTTCTATCTTCTGGAGACTCCTTCTGCAGGTCCCTCAAAAAGGATTCACATGGCCTGGCAAACTCTACAGGAGGTAAGTGAGGAGTTTGAAGAAATGAAGACTCTGAGAAACCAGAGAAGGACTGGTTCCTCTGAGTGAATGGAATATGGATAGTGAAAAGGAAAGCAAAGAATTGAGGGGAGAAAGGATAAGAAGAAGAGTAAGAATGAAATAAAGATTCGGAGTGGAATGATGGATATAGGTGGGAAGGAAGATGTGAGTAAGGAAGATGGGAGTGGGAAGGAGGATGGGAGTGGTGATAATACGTCAATTGGGGGAAGAGTAAGAAGTCCTTTTTGGTATGCATAAGAGCACTCCTTCACTTATACATGTTAGCAGGACTCATTTGCTCTATCCAGGGGACCAAAATTTGGATGAACTGAGAATTGACGACCCTGGCCTCTCTAGTCTTCGAATTTGAGCAATTATTTCTTTACCAAATTTTTACTTTCTCTTCCCTAAACTAATGCAATATCAGCAAGGAAACTTGATATATCCTCAAAATCCCCTGGACATCTCCTGCTTGCTCTTTCTAACTTTAGCTTTATTTTTATCACCCTCCTTGTGCTTTCTCTCATTGTTCTACAAATATTATCCTCCCTTATCACAAATGTTCACTTCCAGACTCCAAGACTTTGGAATGTCTTCCCTTTGTATTCTTTCTCAATGACTTTGAGCCTTTTAAATGGTGATTGTTCAAAGTCAGCTGTCTTTTAAGATTATCACTACCCTTGGCTCCTTAATGCACATTGCATCTCTATGTGGCTGGTCAGCAGAAGCACTTTGTTAAGACCAATATCCACTTCTTTCATGTATGCATTTCCATCTAAATTCTATTATGATATAGAGCATATTACCAAATCTTCAAAGTAGATATTATAATTCTTATTACCTAAGCATTGATGAAAAAAATTATATTTCTTTTTTAGCAGCATTTATAAGTTACATACTAAGTATACCTGGATTAAATCGACAAACGCTTAGTAGTTTCCATGGTATTTATAAAATAGTCTGAAAGAAATATATATATAGAAAAAAATTCACATAAGTATAAGACCAAGTGTGCGTGATTTCACACAGTGACTTTCTAATCAACCAGTTTGTTCCCTACATACTTGCATTTACTTACATCTCAAGAATTGACTGATCCATGCGGATGTAAGAACAGTGAAGAAAAATTCAATTGCCTCTACTTTAAATAAATTAAATAGACCCAGTCAAGGGAAAATGTTGCATTCAAATAGATTTTTTTTCCTTTTGTTTTCTCCTACGCCGTGAACTATTTGTAAAATAAGAATCGTATAGCAAGCGCACAGCTGAAGAACAATCTAAACTAAAAACTAAACATTTTAACTTTAAACATTTTACAAAGAGCTCCAATGGCAAAGTGATATTGTGCAGCTGACCTATATGACAAGGTTTCTCTTATGATGGATGATCACAGTCAACTTGAGTAGACATACCATAATCTTTGCCGACCTTCATAGTCATCGCCTCCACTAAAAGAAAAACAAGAAATACTTAGATAAAGTTAAATAAACAAACTCATTAGGGATTTTCTTCCATGTGCCTCATTGAGATGAGGGGGAATTTCCTGTGTGTGTGCTGCAGCTTTTTTTAGAAGCTAATTTCTCACAATAATTCATCATTGTGTCTAAACATTTAGATAAGCAACTAAAGATTTACAGACAAGACCTTCATTTCCTCTTTTTTTTTCTTTTGCTTGAAATCCTAGCCTCAAACTGTGTCACAAGGGCACTTAATAAATACCTATTTTTTTTCCTTGGCCATAAAGCAGTTAACTACTTAAGGCTAAGGCCCCACATTATGGAAAGCAGCTAAGACATACTCTGCAGGGGGAAAAAAAACAAAAAAACAATGAAGTGGAAACACATTGTGGTTTTCGTTTGCTGAGCTTTTTTTTTTTTAATGTAGATTGTGAGCCCCATGTAGTGATCACAATGTACATTTTTTTTCCTATCAGTATGTCTTTGTAGAATGGGAGGAAATCCACGCAAACATGGGGAGAACATACAAACTCCTTGCAGATGTTTTTCCCGGGGGGATTTGAACCCAGGACTCCAGTGCTGCAAGGCTGCAGTGCTAACCACTGAGCCACCGTGTGGCCCCATGCTGAGTTTTTCTCTGCAGATTTAAACCTGTAGGGAAAACGCAGGTGTTTCTGTAGGTATGATTGACAAGCTTTGAAAACCCAGCTTTTGCAGGGAGTTTTAGTGTACACTGATACAACAGGATAGCTGTTGGGTACATCCAGGTCCTGTACTATACAGTGCATGGAGCTATTACTATATGTCTATTCTCATTACACTGTATAGTACTGGGATGAGATGAACCTCAGAACTGTTGATTTATGTGGGGCTTGACTAGCTGTCTCATCCAATCAGATATTTATGGCCTGTCCTAACTAGATATCGGGAACCAACTGATACCGAGCCAGGTTTGACCCAAATATTTTAAATTGCTGAGGATTTTTTGCAAAACAAATAGAGATTTTTATATCGAGTGAACTAATATGGCTGCCAAATTATACTAGTTAGACTCCAGAGTATAATAGGTGGGGGCCCAGGGGATTAAAAAAAAAACCAGTTATACTGACCTTAGTTTATCTTTTTTGAGCCTTCTCCTGGCGCCCAGTGCTCTCCTGTAGATATTATGCTTCAGGAGTCGTCATTGAGGCCTGTGATTGAGCCATCAGTGGTCACATGGGTATACCCAGTATTATGACACTTGGCATACCCATGTCACCTCTAAGGGCCAATCACAGTTTTCAGTGGTGCCCCTAGGCATTTGATATCAACAAGAAGGCCAAGAGTACTAGATGCATTAAGAAGGCCCAAAAGAAGTAGTCGAAGGTGAGTATGAAAGTTTTTTTTTATTAATTTTGTCACCTTCCTTGGGCCTCCACCTATTATATACTCTGGGGTCTGAAGAAACCCCAGAGTATAATAATGTCACCTTCAGTTTGAAATAGCTTTGGTGAGGTTTGCTTTAGAGAGCTAGAAATTGGATAGATGGGTTCCTAGGAATCACGTCATACACTAAGTTTTAAGCCAATTAAAGTTGTGTATTTACCAAACTTGTTTGACCCAAACAAATCTGGGACCGGAGCCACCGGAAGCTAAAAACGAATCATGAGAGGGTCACCCATCTCTAATCCTAGGCATAGGTCATAAGTAAAAAAAAAATCCTGGAGAACCACTTTAATCTGAAGTTAAGTGAAGCTAATGTCAGTCACCATTTAACAACAGTAATACAAGAACTTCAACAGGTACATTAAAGTTTTTTCACTCTTGACCTAATGGAGGTTGTGTTCCTTAACATATATTTATGCTGCCTTTAATTAAGACCAGTCACTTATAAGACCTATAAGAGGCTATCTTGCTAAATGAACCAGTAGAATGGGTATCCCAAGGACAGGGTGCAGAATCAGCAGCCAGAACTAAGGACAGACAGGTTAGATTATTAATGTTAAGACAGGAGCACAAAAGTCTAACTAGTAAAGGAAAGGATCAAAAATGATCTTGGAACTTGGATGCCAATAGCAAGAAGAAGACCAAACAAGGTCAGACAGTCCTCTTCCTGTTTACATAGCCCGGGTTGTCTAGTCTTTAGGCGAAATCAAATCACCTACTCCGTAATTCAGACTGTATGTTATGTGACATAAGTTTACCATAGTTAAAGAACCAGATCAGCTCTAGTATTAAATAGCTAGCACAGATATTGTGCTGACTCCCTGGCTATTGTTATAAGGGTTGCTCTTTGAATTCAGCACTCATTTTTCATATAGTTTCTTACATGTATAGATATAGCATAATTAAACCTCATGACAATTGTGTTAAAGTGTATGAGCTGACATTGTTTACCCATCAGCAATACTATATCTCTACTATTGCCACTGTGTATTGCATGTTCTGCTGGACATATTAAAATGGACACTACATATGGGAAGAAATTACCTAAATGTCACATATTGTCACTTTGCTATACAGTATTCATGAATACATTGGATGTTAATCTTAAAGATTGATTTACTCATACTAATTATTACAAAAATAATCTTCCTACTTTTCATTGAGGATGTGTTAAACATTAATATGAAGAATGATATAATGACAGGGATGACATGAAAAGACACTTATCAAGGCATACCTTCTGTGCCATATTACTCCATATGGCTCATTTTGGCAGTGACAGCAGAATTCCTTACTTGTTATCACAGTTGGTTACTAAATTTTGGATGAGAATTACTAATTGTTATTTTTAAGTTGATGCATTATCCATAGAACATCCAGATGACTAACTTGGAACATACCTTATAGTTTTACAACCCATTTTATAACATTCAGCATCGGGATAGTCATTAGATTTAGTAGAGATTTCAGCGGGTACATTCGCCAGTTCTATGAAACCATTAAAACGCTAAACAATGTCCAATCCAGAAACCATAAATTTCTGTAAGATATGGCTTTATGTGAATATATTAGGTTAATTCCAATATAAGTAGTTCTAGTTTAGTGTATAAAGTGAATAAGACTGCAAGCAATAACCTTCTTGTAAATTTTAAAAATCCATTAAGAAAAGTACATTAAATAGAACAGGGAATAATCTATATTGTAGGGCAGTTTATAAGCATATTAAAGGGGTTGCTCAAGTTTTAAAAATTTGGGGTAAATGTAGGGATTTAATACACAGCTATACTCCCTGGCATTCTCCCTGCCTCCACTTCTAGAGAGGAGCTCTGGTCCTCAGATTTGTTCACAATTCTGCAATTGTAACATTTCCACGTACAAACTTCACTGCTTCACCCATCACAGGCATCAGCAGTCTTGCACCGTATAGTGAAGGTGCCCAAGATCGGCTGCAGTGATAATATGTGTATACAGATGCAAAATAGCTGCAGATACAGTATAGTAACATATCCTGGCAGCAGGAAACAAAGCTCAGTGCTAGAAGATCCAGAGGAGAGGATGGATGCATGTAGGTTGTTTTGTCATATTGAATCCATATTTGTTAAAGGGGTATTCCCATGTACATAACTATCTTTAAATTTGTAGATAATTAAAATATAAACATTTTTGCAAATATAAGTAATTAAACATTTAGCAGAGATTTAAAGATTTTCTCTAAATATCTTGTTGTCACAAGTTGTTGTCTTGATCGGTTGCCAGTGGATACGACCATGAATGCAGGAACTTTCTAAGGTCAGAAAATCAGCCATGATTTCCTTATAGTGGCCGGGATATATTCTCATACATGTAGTGTCCCTGCCTGATAACCCTGCTACAATAAGAAAATCATAACTGGGTTCCTGACAAGTCCCAGACCATAGAAAGTTTCTGCATTTGTGGTCATATCCATTAGCAACCAATCAAGATAACAGATGTCACCACTAAGATAGTAGAGGAACTCTTTAAAACTCTGCAGAATTTTTAACTACTTATATTTGCAAAAATGTTTAACTTTTAATTATCTACAAATATAGATATTATTATATTCATGGGAATACCCCTTTAAGTTAAATTAATTCATTAATTAATAGTCCAGTAATCGGCTCTAAAAATACAACCGTTCGCAATGACTGTCTTCCAACTTTTGTCTTCTACAATTAGAGTAGCCATATTGAAAAATTTCAGTTGGCCACTGGCTTAAAATAAGAGATTGATATGATTGGATGCTTTTGGTTGAACATCTACCAATTTGAGCGGGCTTACGCTAGGTTCACACCTGCATTCGGGGTTTCCGTTCTTCGGGGCCGCTTAGGGACTCGAAGAACGGAAACCAGATCTACTTAAAAAGTGTTTACATGCAGAAAACCAACAGAAGACCCCATAGACTATAATGTAGACCGCTGAGAGAAAAATCCTGCTTGCAGAACTTTTCTCTCCATAATTTTTAAATGGATTTGGGGGCGGAAACTCTGAATGGAGATCAGGCACAGATGTGAACCTAGTCTTACTGCATTTTTTTCCAATGAAACTGCTCTACTATCTGACAAGACAGTCGTTATTGCTGCTAATAATGATCCCACTATTGAGTTGTTTGACAGTAACTAATTTTTCTCAACTTATTGAGAACACATGCACACATGGCTGAACCGGAAATAGCTGTTGGCTGACCTCAGTTATTGAAGATGTATGGACACCTTTATTCAAAGGTTTCAAAGAAGACCAGTTAATGAGCATTCTCCTTTTACTCACACCAGTTAAAAGCTGACTGACAATTTATGTGCCCTTTTTTGTTTTTTTACAATTTCCTTATTGCCCATCCACGGACAAAAACAGACATCAACCTGTTTATTACAATTTATGCAATTTATGTGGATTCTCCTTCATCTTCATTCATGTGGAAAAGTGGAACAGAGAGCCCAGATATCAAATAAAATTATCTGGGTAAATCACAAAAATGTACAGAAAGGCATAAAGCAAAGAATGGAAAAAAGGCAAAAAATATATTATACTCCATAATAAACGCAAAACATGTTCTATCAATGTTGCAATTGAGAGGTAGCATAGTAGTCTGTATGGAATAACAATAAAAATGCAAAAACTAAAAGAGAATGGTAGATTGTTGGTCTGCTTTTAAAGTGACCGCACACAATCTTCACAGATGTCATGATACACACACTATCTAGCAGATTGTCTTCAGGTTAAAATCCCCTTTGTCTGAAATAAAGAATTAAAATGTAGGTTCAGTTTTCTAACATTGTATAAAAACATTCTGATTTATTCCACTTAATAAAAGAAGATCGATGTATAAAATCCGAGTCTGTACAACATATGATTTTTGAATAAGTTGAAAACTCTGCTAACCATCATCCTACAATTGCCAGCAGGCCCTATGCACTGGTTACCTTCTACTCTAGCAAAGCAATCTGTGCTTCTCCAAGTAGCTGTCCTCCTGCTGCACACTCTCCCTCTCAGCAACTTGAGGGTTAACATGTACGCCTGTGTTCCTCATGGCAAATCTCAGAATGCTCTGGTCTTCTTTTAGCTACTCTGCCCATAGCACTGTGCCTACACAATTCAGGATTCCAGTTAGCTGGTTCCTGCAAGGGTTTCTCCATCCTGCATTTTGTCCATTTAATTGCGTGTGACCTTTGGCTTGTTTCTTGACTCTGTTCTTGTTTCTTCATCCATCTATCTGCATCACTCAAGTCTCCCCTCCCTGTACCCACCCACACTCTCCTAAGCCACAACAAGCCCCCGCCTACTCCCAGCATCAGTAACACTAGTAGCCTAGGGAGGCGGGGGCGCGCACGGGGCTCTGCCGGCGTGTGAATGAGAGAGGAGAGGACAGAGAACAACAGCCCGAGCTACGGGGAGCGGCAGTTGTTCTGTGCAGGTAACTACGGTTGAGCGATTGGGATCAGAATTCCGTTTCCGATCTTTTTTAGGCAGGATTGGAACCAAATTGCAATCGTGAAATTTACTTGATCGCCGATCAGGATCCAATCTTTTCGATCCCGATCACTCAGCCCTAGTTGTCTGCCTTTTCTACATATTAAATGTAACGCTTTTGTTGGTAGTAGTAGTCCAGTAATAGAACTAATGGCATCAGTTATAGTACACATATAGTGGTGTCAGCTAACTGTACTTCACTGACTTACAGTAGCACAGCAAAAGACATTATTGTGGTAGAAACAAAGTTACTGATTCTTTATATGGTACATTATGTGATTGTATATTTTCTATATTGTACACACAACCATAGTATAACATCCAGGCAGCTGTATTTACATGATTCATTTGTGTGTACAATACAATGCTACAAAGAAATCTACCAGGATTCCCAAAGCTTGCAAAAGGCAAATCTGGGAAAATATACCATGGCATTTTCCCATTTCCTATATTGCTATTTTATTAGACAGATTTGCATTCTATATGTTTTACAAAGCTGGTTGATAACTAATGTGGAGGTTTATTGGAGATCAACATAGTCTCTGCTACACTGATACAACATTTACAGATGCAAGTACTTAGTGTGGCCCTAGTACTTTTCAGTAGAGTTTGCTCCACAGCTTTCCTGGATAACTACATTTCAAATTTGTCTCTTCAAGATCAAGATGAATCTGTCATCCATCAGGACCTTGAACAGCGACACTATGGAGCTGCAATGGTGACTACAAGCTGTATTACCATGATACTATATGAGAGATAGAAACAATAGATACAGGGTAGATTTATGAAAACTGTTTTAAGGAACAAACATTTTAGTTGCCTATAACAGACAATCACAGCACAGCTTTCATTTCTTATGTGTTTGCCTTGTTGTCTTGTGGTTGCTATGGGCAAATAAGGCAGTTACCCTTTCAGAGAGTTTTCATAAATCTGCCCCATTAATGCATCAGAGCAGCATTATGTGTATTTTACATACTCAATATGTCACCCATCACAGCTCTGCAAGGGTTGTTATCCAGCTTTCCAAGATACAGAATACTAGATCTACCTAGTTATACATTAAGATATACCTAACTAGAGACGAGGGAGTAGTATTCGATCGAGTAGGTATTCGATCAAATACTATGGTATTCGAAATACTCGTACTCGATCGAGTACCACTCGCTATTTGAATGGAAAAGTTTGATGCTGAACCAGCATTGATTGGCCGAATGCTATACAGTCGGCCAATCAATGCTGGTTCTTCTCCTACCTTTAGAAGTCTTCTCCGTGCAGCATCCCCGCGGCGTCTTTCAGCTCTTAATTCACTCTGCCAGGCATCGGGCCTGGGCAGAGCCGACTGCGCATGTCCGCACTACAAGAAAATGGCCGCTTTGACTGTAAGACGCCATTTTCTTGTAGTGTGGACATGCGCAGTCGGCTCTGCCCAGGCCCGATGCTTGGCAGAGTGAATTCAGAGCCAGAAGATGCCACGGGGATGCTGCACGGAGAAGACTTCTCAGAGGATCCAGCCCGACCCTCACTCGTGGACTTGGTAAGTATAATTTGATCGAACGTTGCCTACCCCTGAAATGAGCATTTTCCCCCATAGACTATAATAGGGTTCAATATTCGATTCAAGTAGTCGAATATTGAGGGGCTACTTGAAACGAATCTCGAATCTCGAACATTTCACTCATCTCTATACCTAACCCTAAGAATAACCCTAACCCTAATAATACACCTAAGAATAACTGATTCAGGAGCCCGTGAAAGCTGATAAATAAGCCAGAATCTGTAAAAGAGAATACTAAATCCCTAAAGGTAAATCCATTCCTTTACTAGACAGATTTGCCTTTTAGAAATGTACAAAAGTTGCAAAATTTAATGCTATGTTCCATTATATTAGTATTGCAAATTGTCATTGTTTTCTTTTTTAATAGTAGGCAGAGTAAATATTTTATCACTTTTTTATACCCACAGTTGACTTGCACACAATTCTTGCCATTGAGCTGCATGAGCCTCATTGCTTCTCTGCATTGATCTTTCAGCATTGTCTTTTTTCTTGAACTTCCAGTTTTAGCAATGATGTAATGCTGGAAGACACCGGGAACAATGGGTGCCCTCATCTGCCTGCAAATTTTTAGCAACATTGCTTGTTTCTGTAGCTTGCTAAAAGTCTTGCAGGGATATCTATAGGGGACATTTTCACGTATGTAATTAAGTTTTTTTTAAAGATTCAGTCTCCATTTTTTCTCCCATATCCAACAGATCTTTCAATAATAGCAATATTTCAAATACTTTGAGCTATTTTTCCATCATATTTGAAATAAAATATAAACTAGAAGCAATTAAAATCAGCATGTAATTAAAATGCCATTAGAGTAAATGCTAGATCTTAATTGCATACTTATGTTAAAGCAGCAATATACCACCTAAGGGCAAAAGAGATTTGTTCTATTCGCTTCATCACGTTAATCATCCACCTGTATGTGTGACTATTACCTGTTTTACTTCACTGCTGTGAAATTTTTTACAAAGTCTTAGTGAAAGAGTCAATTTTAAGACATGCTTATTATGCAGATATAAATTACACTGATATTAGAGAGCAACTGTAATAATTACAGATATTTATATCGAAATTATAATAGAAGCTAACATCTGTTAAATGATATAAAGATATCTGTAGACAACGAAATGTGTTGCAATAAAATCATTTTCTATTTGGTAGCTTGGCTGAAATAAGTACTAGATATCCCAAGATAACCTCTGGAATTGTGTCTTTGTATCACTATAGAAATTCATAGTCACATTATACACTGTCTACCAATAAGTATTTGGACACCTGTGGTAGAAAACACAACATTTATTCCTATTCAATAGTTGGTAGAACCCAGCAGATGCTTCCTTACGGATGGTATTGACCGACACAATACTCCCGGATGCCTGTTGAAACTCCTGGTGTATGTGAGCCATCGGTTGGGTTTGGTTTCTCTGGCCAGCACTCGTCGATCTCTATCTCCCAGTTTCGGGGGTCTTCAGACTCAGGGCGCATTCTGACAATCACCGTTCACCTTCCACTTCATAATCACATAGGCCACTGTAGATTTTAGGTAATTCAGTTAGCTTGCTATGACCCTTAAGGACATGTGGTACCAGACAATTACCCCTTTCTCAAAATCGGATAACTCTGCACTTCATGGCATCTTGTATGCGACTAATACCAATGCACTAATGCCAATTCTGTTTACTTTTTAACGGCAGAAGGCGTGACATATATCACGAGCGCAGATATCTTCATTTGCATGGGTTTTCAAAATATTTATAGGTAGACAGTGTAAATATATATATATATATATATATACAGTATATATATATATATATATATATATATATATATATACAGTATATATATATATATATATATATATATATATATATATATATATATATACATATTTTTTACATTTCTATACTGAGAAATAGACCACTAAAAATAGACTGCAGAATTTTCAGCAGCGCTAGCATCCCATTCACCTAGTCAGTGATACAACAACAGGACATGTCAAGTTTATAATAGGGGAGACAAACTGCAAAGCAGTAATCATATGGTATCTGAGCCAAATTATAGCATTGAACAAGAATTACAGAATAGTTTCCCCACCCCTATAGCAAGCTTCATTGAGGTAGGAATGGTATTAAGGATTACCCAGGAGTGGAACATTTTTCTTGTTTTTCCTTGTGGAAAACAAGACTTGGAATTGGAAGTAGTTACATCTCCTTTCCTTAAAGTTAGATAATGATGATAGGCTAGGCCATCAATATCAGACTAATGGGACTAATGAAACCTGACAAAGTGTACAAAATTGTGCTTGCTGAAGATACACAGCCACATACACTATGTAGCGGTCTCTTGAGCAGTATCCAGAGAGAACCATTGTAGCTAGCTGTATACTTCCGATCAGCACAGCTCTGTGCACTGTATCACTTCTGGTGACTACAGCTTCTATCATAGCAAAAAGTGCTATCACTTACCTTGACAGGAAGCCACATTTTGTCTGGGCCCCACATTGCAAGAATGTGGCATTCCACTGCTCCAGTATCTGCAGCATTTTACAGTGCCTGCAAAGTGGATGGGATTCTGTCTAATCCCATCCACATTATAGAAAATAAACTGAAATGGGAATTATACTTACGGAAATGATGGTGTTTTCCATATAGGTATAATAGGGACAGAAAGTACAGAGAGGAAAACTCTGCGGACTTTCTGTAAAAAACACTGTGAACAAAAAGCAATATGTTTCCGCCATGGTCTTTTCCACAGCACTTTTAGTCTGTGGCTCACTACATGGTGTCTTAGCTGTAGGCACATAGTCACTGCCAATTTCCAGTTACAGTAGCAATGTATTATTCTGTCACAGCAAATGTCACCAAAATGGGAAGCTTTTTGTAGAAGAATTCACAGTGTTGCGTGTTAGCTGCAACTGTCACCCTTTGCATTGCACTGGGCAGAAGTTGCAACGAAGACTTGCAAACGTGGCATTTTATGGCTTGAAAATCTCTATCACTGGTAAATTTGTAGGGTGTTCTTGATGCTCAGCAAATGTTCATCACAGTACATTAGTCAATGGGTGAAGTGAAGGAGACTAAAGTGGTACAGATATGTCCTGTGTCGTGGCATTCATTGCGGAGCATACATAGCATTACCTTAATTAATTTATATTGTTTTTCAGATGTTTTACTACTTTTGCACAATAAATCTTAAAAAATTTACTTGATTTTATGTTATTGTCTTCTCAGAACCATAACCATATATTCACAACTGGAAGAGCTTGGTGTAGGCTAGCTATTTTCATTTGTCCTGTTTTGGAGTTCATATCACTTTCATAACTTTTTATTCCCTTTTTTGATAGTGGGTTGAACAAAAAAAAAAAAAAATTCAATGTTTTAATAGTTTTTAGGGCTTTTAAAAAACAGTGTTTATTTATGCTTTAGTTTAGTGGTAAATTCGAGTACTCTGTTGCCAAATTTACATACATGGGAAGAATATGGAAATCTGATTTCCATGATGTAATTAGGAAGCCAGTGCCTCAAGAATGTGCCCTCTATTGGTGTGCATTCTTGAGGCACTGGCTTCCTAATTACATCATGGAAATCAGATTTGCATATTCTTCCAATGTTCCTTTGCAGTGGAGCACTCATGGCTTAATAAGACTCCACACACCTAAATGGTGGTTCTCTCCCTATGGAGTGACAATATCCTCAACCAAATTTATATAGTTTTTGTGTGACATACTCAATATTCAGAGGGTTGTAAATATTTTATTTTCTGTTGACAGAGCTGTGTGAGGGCTTTTTTTTTCATTTTGATGACTTTTTTGTTACTTTTTGTTATTTTTTTTGTAGAGGTACATAACCAAGCATTTTGGCAATTTTTTTAATTCTTTTTGTTTATATTGTATGATTACTGCTGTGATAATTTTATAGTACAGATTGTTCTAAGATGGAGGAACACAGAGAGTGATATCATCCAATGTAACTTTATGTTAAGTTGCAGCTAGGTCCTTAAAAACTTGCTGTTCAGTAATGTTAATTACACGTGTAACAGGCATCAGGTTGTAGACCCACCATGCTATGTAACCACATTCACTTTGGTTCACTCTCAGGTTGAGGCACCACGTTGCCGAGACACAGCTTTGTTTGTTGCAGATTTTGCTGTGTTTGTTTCTCAGCAAAAATCAAGAATGGAAAAAAAAAAAAAGAATAGGAAATATGTAGGAAGTACTTACGATATATTTCTACCTTCTGTTCAAACCACTCCTGACTTTGGCGCAAAAAAGACAGAAAAATCTACCACAAAGATATTGTTTAAGTAACCTTCTCTGCATTCACTCTTTAACCCCTGTACTGAGATTTTGACTTCACTGTGGTAAGACTACCAAGTTCTTAGTTCTTGGAGTGGTCCTGGTATAGGTGGCAGCTGGCAAAAGATCAGAGAGACACCGGTATGAAGCACCATATGTACGGCTAGTGTGTGATCAAATGCAAGAAGAGTTCATGGGCAGGCTGAATCCATTCAGAGTGGTAAAAAGGATGAACAGCACAGGTTGAGAAATCAGAGCCAAGCCATGGTCGATAACAAGAATCAGGAACATCAGGATGAACAGAAAAATATGTAGTAAGAAAAACAGGTCAAAGTCAATAAACAGGAAAACCATCAGATTGCAGATACCTTTACAGGAACAAGTTAAGTTGTGAGCCTATTTTGCTAAGGCACAGAGTCTTTTGAGGAGGTAATCTAAAGCAATTATGCTATGAAAAATATTTATTATCCATTCATAGGATGGAGGATGAATTACTGATAATCAGAGTTATGACACTAAGGCCCTGTAAATCCTAACAATGGCGAAGGCTGGCGCCTTCAGAAGTACACACACAGAAGTATCCTTGCCCAGCTTCCACTATCTTTAATGAGAACACCAGAGATAGCCAACTTTTGTCTTTAGGCTATCTCCAGTGCTCCCATTGAAATGAATGGGAGTTGGGGTGCACCTTCATCCACCAGGGATTCGCTGTGACCACATTCACAATTGGGGTAAAGCACCCCCCATTGATAAAATTGGTGGTGGTCTCAGCAACCAGACTTTGGATAAAGGATAATTCTTTTTTTTGTGGCATTATCCCTTTAAATAGGACTGGGTAGTCAGGAGTTGGCTAGGGCTGGAAAATCTGAGTTCTGACCCATAAAGTAGACTAGAGGTCCTATAGGCATAGAGCAAGCAATCCACTTATTCTGTGCTTATAGGACCTCTAGTCTACTTTAAGGGTCAGAAGACATACTATTGTGGACCCTGAGGGTAAGGACAGCAGCAAACAGTAAGGTGAGAGCACTAGCAGCTGTGGCTATGGAAAGTGTTGCGGTGGTTGCAAGCTGCCAGCGCTACAGAGGGAAGATATTGAGGAGGACCAGTCTGCTCTCTTTTGTCCTAGTAAATATTTAGAATCCTTCTGAAATAGCAATTCTGGAACGTATTTTCCTAGTACCTTAGGTTGTGCTATTCCTCTGCTCCTCGTATAAAAAAAGATAATCCTTTAATAGTCCCACATTGGGGAATGTATGAATATATTGATAGTTGTCATAGCCCCTTATCAAAGGGTGAGCCTCTATGGTCAGATACTGCAACATTGATTGGACTGTGTTGGAGTGTGCAGGTAAACACCCAGAACTATATTATCAAGATAGTATACTATCAATTTTACATTGATTTCTATTGGGAATAAGGCTAAGGTCTTTGTAAGCTACTCCTGAATTTGGTTAAAAAAAACGCAGCAAAAACTGCAACAAAAAATGCTGCATTTCTGCAAAGTGGGGCTATAGCCTAAAGGAATGGAGGCACAATGCCGAGTTCTAAAAAAGAGACTCCAAAAATGATTTAATGGAGAATCCAATAATTTACTAAAACAGGTATGTCAGAAAATCTAACGGGTCCTCTTAAAAAGCATTTAGCATAACTATAATTATATACTAACCTGGATTCATAAGAAGAGTTAGCACAGATGGCCTTCCAAATAAAGGGTTGAAACTAATCCAAAGTGCAGAATTGTATATTTTGTACCAGAGAGTTTAGAAAGCAATGATGTTTTCCAAAGCATTCCTAAAGCCATCATCTTTGGAAAGACAGACACATCTGGGGAATTGACTTTGATGTGCCTCTGGTATGTATTGCAAAATACTGTAAAAGAAAACGAGAGCTCTTCTATTAAAGCTCCTGTGCACATCACTTTCATCCCAAAATCCATTAGCCTCGGGAAAAGGTGTAAGCCAGTCTGCTGAAAAACAGAGGTCAGCTTTGGAAAATATTCTGCCAAGCATGACTAACAGTGTCCTAGTCCTTTGAGTGGATTGTTTGATTTGAATTTAAATCACAATGGCGAATTCCTCCTCCTATCTCTTCGAAAAATGGAGAGTTCATCATTTCCGTGGCTTCAGATCATTTACTGATCATTTACTGACTTTGAAACATCTTCTGTACTCTCTGATGTAAATGAATCCTGAAGCGATAGAAGATGAGAAACACATTTAGAGAGAGGAAAGATTAAAGTCGTTTGTAGTTATAGTTCATTTTCACGTTTATTTTCCTATACTGGGTTTAAAAACATTTTATATGCAAATGGGAATGCTACAGTGGGTTTGTTGCACCTTGATAAAATGTAATTTATTTTTACTAACGGTAATTATCACATACTGTTAGGATACACTAAATCACACGACATGACTGCCATGCAAACACTGACAAACATTTCAAGAGTTTAACCGAAAGAATACAATACAACTGTCTGATAAGCATCAAACATCATTTTACAACATTTCCAGATTTATCAGTTCTTGTTTTCTTCTCTGTTTTCCTCAATAAGATCTAAAGTTGAGTTGGGGAATTAAGAAGATTTCCAACAACCACTGCCAAGTTTGTGCTGGCATGAGTTTCACAGAATGCATCTGCATTATATACAAGCTGGAATAATACATTTTTTTTTATTTTTTGATTCCCCCATGTGCCTGTAGAGATTATAACAAGTCTAATTTTCTCCTTTCAAACTATTTTCATAAGTAGGCACTTGAATGTGCCATCTGCAGCATGCGATTGCTCTGATATCCCAGTTCACAATTGTCTTCCTTGTCTTGTTCCTTTCTTAATCTACAGCTACTGTACATAGGCAGATAACAATTACAGTAAGACCGGGCGCAACATTCCTATATATTGTCTCTGGTGGGCTAAGAAAACTTGGTTATGTTCCCATTTATTTATTAAGGAATAAGAAGGCTTTGCAATGCAATATTTTCTAAACAAAAAATGAAATTCCTTACCTCCCTAGAACAGCTATGGCTTAGTTTATTGCAGCGGCACATAGGAAGATGTATACCTGCCCACAACCCCTTTTTTGTTTTTATTATTGAAACAAAAAAATGATCTATAATTTTTTGAAAAAAAAAAAAAAAAAGCATCAAGACCCAGCATGGAAATACTTTGGTTTAAATTTAAATCAAAAATCAAATTGAGAAATGTAAATAAATACATAAATATATATATATATATATATATATATATATATATATATAGTTAGTCTTATGAAAAAGTTTGGGCACCCCTATTAATCTTAATCATTTTTAGTTCTAAATATTTTGGTGTTTGTAACAGCCATTTCAGTTTGATATATCTAATAACTGATGGACACAGTAATATTTCAGTATTGAAATGAGGTTTATTGTACATTTACATGTTTATTGTAACAGAAAATGTGCAATATGCTTTAAACCAAAATTTGACCGGTGCAAAAGTATGGGCACCTCTACAGAAAAGTGACATTAATATTTAGTAGATCCTCCTTTTGCAAAGATAACAGCCTCTAGTCGCTTCCTGGAGCTTTTAATTAGTTCCTGGATCCTGGATGAAGGTATTTTTGGACCATTCCTCTTTACAAAACAATTCAAGTTAAGTTTGAGGGTCGCCGAGCATGGACAGCCCGCTTCAAATCATGTCACAGATGTTCAATGATATTCAGGTCTGGGGACTGGGATGGCCATTCCAGAACATTGTAATTGTTCCTCTGCATGAATGCCTGAGGATTTGGAGCGGTGTTTTGGATCATTGTCTTGCTGAAATATCCATCCCCGGCGTAACTTCAACTTCGTCACTGATTCTTGAACATTATTCTCAAGAATCTGCTGATACTGAGTGGAATCCATGCGACCCTCAACTTTAAAAAGATTCCCAGTGCCGGCATTGGCCACACAGCCCCAAAGCATGATGGAATCTCCACCAAATTTTATAGTGGTTAGCAAGTGTTTTTCTTGGAATGCTGTTTTTTTTTGGACGCCATGCATAACGCCTTTTTGTATGACCAAACAACTCAATCTTTGTTTCATCAGTCCACAGGACCTTCTTCCAAAATGAAGCTGGCTTGTCCAAATGTTGCTTTTGCATACCTCAGGTGACTCTGTTTGTGGCGTGCTTGCAGAAACGGCTTCTTTCTCATCACTCTCCCATACAGCTTCTCCTTGTACAAAGTGCGCTGTATTCTTGACCGATATACAGTGACACCATCTGCAAGAGATGATGCTGCAGCTCTTTGGAGGTGGTCTGTGCATTGTCCTTGACTGTTCTCACCATTCTTCTTCTCTGCCTTTCTGATATTTTTCTTGGCCTGCCACTTCTGGGCTTAACAAGAACTGTCCCTGTGGTCTTCCATTTCCTTACTATGTTCCTCACAGTGGAAACTGACAGGTTAAATCTCTGAGACAGCTTTTTGTATCCTTCCCCTGAATAACTATGTTGAACAATCTTTGTTTTCAGATCATTTGAGAGCGGGCTGTCCATGCTCGGCGACCATCAAACTTAACTGAACCTGAATTGTTTTGTAAAGAGGAATGGTCCAAAATACCTTTATCCAGGATCCAGGAACTGATTAAAAGCTACAGGAAGTGACTAGAGGCTGTTATCTTTGCAAAAGGAGGATCTACTAAATATTAATGTCACTTTTCTGTTGAGGTGCCCATACTTTTGCACCAGTCAAATTTTAGTTTAATGCATATTGCACATTTTCTATTAGTACAATAAACCTCATTTCAATCCTGAAATATTACTGTGTCCATCAGTTATTAGATATATCAAACTGAAATGGCTGCTGCAAACACCAAAATATTTAGAACTAAAAATGATTAAGATTAATAAGGGTGCCCAAACTTTTTCATAGGACTGTATATATATATATATACAGGGTGTCCCCAAAAAATGTATACACATTTTAGCAGCTGATAACTCAATTATTTAAGAAAGATTGCTGGAAACGTTTCAACGAAGTCCAAGAAAGTCTTTGCAGCAAGCTAGTCGTGAGGTGTGTGTATATATGTATACAGTATATATAGTAAATAAATACAAATAGGAGAAGTAAGACTACCATCATGTTTACGAAACAATGAAACTAAGGAAGCAGAGGCATATTCTTAAAAGAACCCAGGAGGTAAGTAGTGAGTTGTTTAAGTTGCTTATTCAAGGAGAGCTCAGTGGTGTTCAGCCATACAACTACTTGAAAAATGAAGAGGATGAAAGAAGAGGTAACATTCACCAGTCTTTGATCGTGACAGCTTCATTGCCTCACTGTTTAGGGCCTAAGGAATGAAATGATGTCGTAAGGGCTTTTGACTATTTCCTCTTCTCTCCTCCTCTTCATTTTGTCATAATAAATAAATAGATTACATAAATAACCAATATTCCATATCTTTGTGCTATTTATGCCCTACTTATTTTATATTACTAGACATAGCTCATGTTATCTCATGGGTTTGCATGCCTTTGGGGCCATGTCCACATCCCTATATGAGGGGCACATAGACTCTGCCCACATCCTCATGGTCACTGGGATATATGTAACACCTGCACAGAGATGCTTTTCTCGCTACAGTCATGTCACATAATGACAAGTAATGAGGATGTTTATTCTCTACTTTAGCAAGAAATGAGCAGCGGTTGTGCCTTTTAGTAATGGATGGATGTTATGTTTTTAGATTGGCCTACTTACCTAGCTAAGAGAGTGCTCATTACTTTATTTAGAATCTCTTGTTGTTCTTGTTGTTTTGGTTGTGCATATTTCGCAGGTTGTTTAGGTTGTGACTCTTGATCCTGTGACAATGCCATGATAGGAAGCAGTGGTTTGGCAGAAGTTTAGGCGCATTAACCTAGTACAGTCATTGCAAAGAGAATTGAGCAGTCTTTCTCTGTGTTAATTTGGTGCTGGCAGCAAATCGTTGGGTGTGCTGGGTGCCATAAGAATAGCTCATTAATATCAATATAGGACAGATCCCATATTGATTCATAAGTTATTTTCTTTAATAGTCTACGTGTGACTACATTGACCAACTAAACCTATTTGTATTCATGACTTTTGCTCATGAGTTCATATTCACCATGCAGTTTTGGTCACCATTGATATGTGCATCCCATTCATGTATATCTTCCAGTAAAATGATTAATATCATATGATAGGTATAGCTAGATGCATTTGCGATCAAATACATGTTAGAATATTAGCACGTCACAAGGTTCAAAAAAAGTCTCTTTTCCAAAATTTGTATTTTTATAGTGGGTCCCTCCACCTTTCCTCCTCTCCTGTTTCACAGGTAAGTTATCTGTGCCATGGAGGCTTTATTATAGCTTTCCAGTCCCTATAGTACAGCTAACTACCTGTAAAAATGGGAGAGAAGTAAGTAGATGAATTTACCTGGAGACATGTGACCCAGGGATAGAACGAGCTCAGTACTAGAGATGAGCGAACACTAAAATGTTCGAGGTTCGAAATTCGATTCGAACAGTCCACTATGACACCCAAGGAAATGATGCCAACACCTCTGGAATGACACTGGGACAGCAGGGGAAGCATGTCTGGGGGCATCTAACACACCAAAGACCCTCTATTACCCCACTATCACAGCCTAACAACTACACACTTTACACACTGAAATGGCTGCTGCAAACACCAAAATATTTAGAACTAAAAATGATTAAGATTAATAAGGGTGCCCAAAAACCTCTATCAAAGTGGTTAAATACCTGGAAACCTTCTTTACTCCCCAAATGGATGGACACAAACCCCAATTTAAGCTCAACAAACAGTAACAACCACCCCTTTAAATCACGTTCCCCATGACAACCACGGATGGAATAGACAATGGGAAATCCAAAAGCCCTCACCCTTAACTGTCATTTTGAGTGTGTGTGTGTGTGTGTGTGTGTGTGTGTGTGATGTGGTAAGACCTTCCAAAATTCACTTTTCTAGCCCTTAACATGAGCCCTTCCAAACAAAGTTGCAGGACCTTAAGCTGAGCTACCAGCAGAGATTGAAGCCCTTGGCATGAGTAGAGCCTTGCACCAGCAGTGTTTTTGGCACTTAGGGTGAGTTGAGCCTTGTACCAGCGTGTGTCCCTTAACATCAGGCGGGCCCTAAGTTCTGCGCTTTGCACAAAAGTTCCACATTAACTAGGCTGAATGGTACAAAGATTAGTAGGCCCGAGAACCAGGAACAGGTCTTGCAATGGCTGTCGGATAACGCTTAAAGCACATTGTCCACCAGCCAGTCAGCCTCTACCTCCTCTTACCCAACAGTCTTGTCCTCCTTCCACCCAAAATTCCCAATCTTCCCAGAACAATAACCCCAACTGTCCCTGCTCCCCAGAGCTGTTCTCCCTTCCTTTGACTGTACCGCAACCTGCCCCTCCATTTCGCGATTCCACGGACCTAACAGACGAGTATCTGTGTCCAGATGCTCAAACACTAGAGTCTCCTCCACTCCATCTCCGGTCGATTTGGTGGCGGATGACCAGCAACCCACCCTCATCGACGACGATGAGACGCAGTTGCTGTCAGGGCAGCCAGTTGACATGCGCATAGTGCAGGAGGAGGAGGCGAGACAGGAGTTGGAAGAGGAGGTGGTGGACGACGAGGACACCGACCCCACCTGGACAAGGCGGATGTCAAGCTGGGAAAGTAGTGTGGATGTTGAGGCAGGTGCAGCACCAAAAAGGGTAGCTAGAGGAAAGACATGTCCAGAGGCAGAGGTCAGCTGCTTTGCCGAAGTCAGGCCAGACCCGGAATGTCCGAAGATGTTCCCTTTTGTACCCAGCCCAGAAAAACTCCCCCATCGAGGGCACATTTCTTGAAGGTGTAGAGTTTTTTCAAGGAATGCTCCGAGGACAGATATAGTGTCGTCTACACAATTTGCCTCTCGAAATCGAGTAGGGGCCCTGTGAAGAGCAACCTGTCCACCACTTCAATGCACCGTCATTTGGAATCCAAGCAATGGAATCAGTGGCAGGCAGCAACGGCAGGACAAACGTCGCCCGCCGTTCATGCCACTGCCTCTGCTCACAGTGCTGGCGATGCACTCCAGAGGACGAGCCAGGACATCACTTCATCTGCCTCCGCCACTTTGTTGACTTCTCCCTCATCCTCCCCTGTTTCTGTCTTATCTCCTTCTCCTGCACCATCAAAGGCACCATCAGGCGCTTTTTTACAACAACCCACCATCTCTCAGACATTGGAGCGCCGGCAGAAATACACCGCTAACCACCCACCCACGTAAGCCTCGAACGCCAACATCGCTAAACTGCTGGCCCAGGAGAGGTTGGCGTTCCGGCTTGTTGAAACTCCCGCCTTCCCGGACCTGATGGCAACTGTGGCACCTCACTATGCCGTCCCTAGCCGTCACAACTTCTCCCGGTGTGGCGTCCCCGCCTTGCACCAGCACGTGTCACTCAACATCAGGTGGGCCCTTAGTTCCGCACTTTGCTGCAAGGTCCACTTGACCACCGACACTTGGACAAGCGCCTGTGGTCAGGGATGCTGCTTATCTTTAAGGACAGGCAGGGTGAATGTGGTGGAGTCTGGTCCCGGGGTGCAAACTGAGGTACCCTATCTCCTCTCCCAGGCCAAAATTCATGGCAGGAGTAGACTGAAACCCTATGACGCTGCAACCTCCACCCCAGCTACTAGCGGCAAACGCTAAAACACTGGTGTGGGGAGACGTCAGCAGGCCGTGCTGAAGCTCATCAGCTTGGGGGACAGACAGCACAGTGCCTCCGAGGTCAGGGATGCCATCCTGGCTGAGATGGCTTTTTTTTTTCCCTGCTACACCTGGGGCCTGGCATTTTTACGCCTGTGATAATGGCTGGAACCTGGTAGCGGCTCTGGAGCTTGCCAGCCTCCAACACGTTCCATGTTTGGCCCACGTCTAACCTAGTGGTGCAAAGTTTTTTGAAAACATACCCAAATGTACCGAAGCTACTGTTGAAAATGCGGCGCTTGTGCGCCCACTTTTGCAAGTGTACAGGAGTCGCTGCTAGCCTAAAAACACTCTAGCAAGGCCTACATCTGTCCAAACACAGGCTGTTGTCCGTCATTCACACACGCTGAAACCCTACAATACCATATCTTGAGCAGGGTGTGTGAGCTGCACAGACCTTTGATGGAGTTCCATCTACAAAACCCAAGGGTTCCTCAAAGTCAGCTCCCAAAGTTTCTGCACCATGAGTTTCCAGGGGTGGCAGAGTTATGGCTAGGGGCAGAGGCATGGATAGGGATGATGTCTAGGGGCAAAAGCAGTGTGGATGTGGAGGCAAGCTAAGCAGAAAAAACTGGGGGTACAAGCAGAGGCATGGACTGGGGTGATATCTAGGGGCAAAAGCAGTGTGGATGTGGAGGCAAGCTAAGCAGCAAAAACTGGGGGTACAAGCTAAGGCATGGACTGGGGTGATGTGTAGGGGCAAAAGCAGTGTGGATGTGGAGGCAAGCTAAGCAGCAAAAACTGGGGGTACAAGCTAAGGCATGGACTGGGGTGATGTGTAGGGGCAAAAGCAGTGTGGATGTGGAGGCAAGCTAAGCAGCAAAAACTGGGGGTACAAGCTAAGGCATGGACTGGGGTGATGTCTAGGGGCAAAAGCAGTGTGGATGTGGAGGCAAGCTAAGCAGCAAAAACTGGGGGTACAAGCTAAGGCATGGACTGGGGTGATGTCTAGGGGCAAAAGCAGTGTGGATGTGGAGGCAAGCTAAGCAGGGAAAAAGGTGGCTAGAGGCAAAGGGATGTCCAGAGGCAGAAGACAGCTGCATGACAGAAGCTAGACCTGAGCCAGCAAGGCCCAAGATGCCCTCTTTTCTAGCTTCCTTAGAAAAATTCCCCCATCGAGGCCACGTTCCTCGCTGGGGGAGATAATTTCTAAATGTATAGGTCGAGGACAAACTGAGTGTGGTTTACACACTTTGCAATGCGACTCCCCATCTCCCAGGCCTTTCATTCCAGGCTAAAGTACAGCACAACCCACCCACATGCCCAAGGCTTCAACGGCCTCATCTCAAAAATTCTGGTCCAGGAGATGTTGGGGTCCCAGCTTGTGGACACTCTGCCCTTTTTGGGCCTGCTGGCTACTGCGCCACCTCACTGTGCCGTCCACACCAGCACTTTTCCCCAAACATGAGGCGGTCCCTAAGTTCAGCGCTTTGCCCAAAAGATCCACGTGACCAGCTACGAATGGACAAGTGCATGCGGTCAGGGACGCTACCTTTCAATCTTGGCACAGTGGTTGAATGTACTTGAGGCATGGACCAGGTCGCAAAATGTGGTGGACTGACTTGTCTCCCCACACAACATTCCTGGGAGGAGGGCTGAAACACCACCCTCCTCCTCCGCTGTTAGATTGACCCCAGCTACGAGCTGGAAACGCTGCAACACTGGTGTGGGGAGACGTCAGCAGGCTGGGCTGAAGCTCATCAGCTTGGGGGACGGACAGCACACTGCCACTGAGGTCAGGGATGCCATCCTGGATGAGATGGCAATTTGTTTATCCCCGCTGCCCCTGGGGCCAGGCTTTTTTGTCTTGTTGGAGGGCTCTGGAGCTTGCCAGCCTCCAACACGTTCCATGCCTGGCCCACGAGTTCAATGCAGTGGTGCAACGATTTTTAAAAACATACCCCAAATTAGCTGAGCTAAGGATGAAAGTGCGGCACTTGGACACCCACTTTCCCAAGTCTACAGTACCTGGAGCTAGCCGCAATACACTCCAGCAAGGCCTACATCTGCCTGAAGCACCTACTGTTGTGCGAGGTCACCACACGCTCAAACCCTAGATACCGTATGTTGAGCAGGGTGTGTGAGCAGCAGAGATCTTTGATGGAGTACCAGCTACAAAACCCAAGGGTTCCTCAGAGTCAGCTCCCTCACTTTCTGCACCATGAGTTTCCATGGGTGGCAGACTTATAGCTAGAGGCACAGGCATGGATAGGGGTGATGTGTAGGGGCAAAAGCAGTGTGGATGTGGAGGCAAGCTAAGCAGCAAAAACTGGGGGTACAAGCAGCCGGTGGCATCATCACTGACAAGCACAGCTGTCTGTCAGCTGACAGGCTGACTTTCACCAAAATGAACAGACAATGGATAGACTCATCATATACATGTCAGTTACATGACAAATTTAGTGCAATTTGCAAGTGCAAGATGGGTTGGAGATCTGCAGAGAGGAATCTCACCACCTCTTGCGGGTGCCATCATTTGGAAGGCAAGCCCTGGGCTCAGTGGGTGAGAGCAAGCGAAGGATAATCGTCGTTTGGCCTGGCGGCCACTGCCTCTCCCACTGTTGACAGGGCTGGCGCTGCAGTCCAGACCAGCAGCCAGGACACCTCCACATCTGCCTCTGACACTTTGGGGAGTTCACCCTCATCCTCACCTTTTCCTGCCATTTCTCCTTTTGCCCGCGCCATCATGCGCCTCTTCCCAGCAACTCCCCATCTCCCAAGCCTTTCATTTCATGCTAAAGTACAGCGCAACCCACCCACATGCCCAAGGCTTCAACGGCCTCATCTCAAGAAATCTGGCCCAGGAGATGTTGGAATCCCGGCTGGGGGACACTCTGCCCTTTTTGGGCAGAGTGTCTACTGCGCCACCGCACTGTGCCGTCCACACCAGCACTTTCCCCCAAACATGAGGCGGTCCCTAAATTCAGCGCTTAGCCCTAAAGTTCCACGTGACCAGTTACGAATGGACAAGTGCATGCGGACAGGGACACTACCTTTCAATTTTGGCACAGTGGTTGAATGTAGTTGAGGCGTGGACCGGGTCGCAAAATGTGGTGGCCTGACTTGTCTCCCCACACAACATTCCTGGGAGAAGGGCTGAAACACCACCCTCCTCCGCTGTTAAATTGACCCCAGCTACGAGCTGGAAACGCTGCAACACTGGTGTGGGGAGACGTCAGCGGGCCGTGCTGAAGCTCATCAGCTTGGGGGCCAGACAGCACACTGCCTACAAAGTGAGTCATGCCATCCTCGATGAGACGGCAATGTGGTTTTTGCCACTGCACCTGGGCCCAGGCATGTTGTCATGTGTAATAATGGCCGTAACCTGGGATCGGCTCTGTAGCTTGGCAGCCTGCAACATATTCCATGCCTGGGCCACGTTTTTAACTCATTGCTGCTAATCTTTTTAAAAAGGTACCCCAATGTTCCTGAGCTACTGGTGAAAGTGTGGCACTTGTGCGGATAGTTTTTAAAGTGTATAGTTGCTGCTGCTAGCCTCTATGCACTCCTACAACGCCTGTACCTGCTGGAACAACGGCTGTTGTGCGACGTCTCCACACTGCTGGCACTAAACATATCATGTGTTGAGCAGAGTGTGTGAGCAGCACAGACCTTTGATGTAGTTCCAACTCCAAAACCCTCGGGTTCGTCAAAGTCAACTCCCTCAGTTGCTCAACCATGAGTGGCCATGGGTGGCAGACTTATGTGAAATCCCATCCCATCCATTGCACTGGACACGAAACATCAGCATGCGCTCATCACAACTCCGGATATGGCAGCTGCGTTAAGCAGGGTGCAGGTTACAACACAGACCAGGCCCGAGCACCAGGAACAGGTGTTAGAAATACTGCAGCATCCGCCATTTCCTTCCAATTTTGGGGTTTTGGACCCGCCACCGACTTGTCTGGACCTAAGTGGGGATAATGAGACACAGTTGCCATCAGGGCAAGCTGTGGTCATGTGCGGTTTGCAGTAAGGGGGCAGTGCGCAATTGGAAGAGGAGTTGGTGGATGACGAGGCCACCGACCCCACATGGACAGGGGTGATGTCTAGGGGCTAAAGCAGTGTAGATGTTGAGGGAAGCTAATTCAACAAAAAAACAGGGTAGAAGCAAACGCATAAACTGGGGTGATGTTTAGGGGTGAAAGCAGTGTAGATGTGGAGGGAAGCTAAGCAGCAAAAACAGTGGGTAGAAGCAAAGGCATGCAAAACTCTACCCTGTTGGAAGACTTATTCCTAGGTCTGGAACACGTTAATGGCCCCCCTGGACAAATTACTGCCACTCAGGGGCCTAGTGTCACCAGGAGGGACAAGTATAGGCGCATGTTGTGGGAATACCTGGCCGACACCAGCTCTGTCCTCTCCGATCCCTCTGTGCTCTACAGCCTACACTTATTTTCTCATCTTTTTTTCTGCACTGCACATCTCTTGCCTGCTTCCTTTGGGATCTTAGAATGCTTCTGGATACCCAGGCCTTCCGTCAGCAGATGGCAGCTGGGGCACCTCCCTATGCTGGGCCTAGCCGTTACTACTTCTCTTGGTGTGCTGTCCCTGCCTTGCGCCTGCATGTGTCCCATAACATCAGTCGGGCCCAGAGCTCTGCGCTTTGCTGCAAGGTCCACTTGACCACTGACACATGGACAAGCGCCTGTGGTCAGGGATGCTGCAGTGCTTATCTTTAATGACAGGCAGGGTGAATGTGGTGGAGTCTGGTCCCCGGGTGCAAACTGGGGTGGCCTATCTCCTCTCCCAGGCCAAAATTCATGGCAGGAGTAGACTGAAACCCTACGATGCTGCAACCTCCACCCCAGCTACTAGCGGCAAACACTGTAACACTGGCGTGGGGAGATGTCAGCAGGCCGTGCTGAAACTGATCAGCTTGGGGGACAGACAGCACAGTGCCTCCGAGGTCAGGGATGCCATCCTGGCTGAGATGGCATTTTTTTTTCCCTGCTACACCTGGGGCCTGGCATTTTTGCGCCTGTGATAATGGCTGGAACCTGGTAGCAGATCTGGAGCTTGCCAGACTCAAACACGGTCCACGCATGGCCCACGTTTTTCAACTTGTTGGTGCCATGTTTCTTTGAAACCTACACCATTGTGCCTGATATACAGGTCAAAGTGGGGCCATTTTCGTAAGTGAGAACTAGCCTCTGCTAGGCAGAAAACATTCAGAGCACACTCCTCTCATCTTTGCACCGTTGGCTGGCGGAGGAAGACGAGGGGGTTGGAGTGGCATCTGATGTCCCTGTCCCACACGAGGCTAGAGGGTGCACTTCAGTGCATCCCATTGCTTCACCACAAATGGTGTGAAGGGGAGTGGAAAATGGAGGAAATGGAGAGTGACCCTTACAGTTGGGGCCAGCAAAGGAATGCCAAGTAACACACTGGCACACATGGCTGACTTCATCTTGGGTTGCTTTTCAACACATATTTCACATCATGAAGAACAAATAATACTGGATTTTTACAAGCCTCGAACCCCGGTCTAGGTCTAATGTCTGTTCCTTTCTTATATTAGGGGAGAGGGAAAAAAAATTACTTCAGTGATACGTTTAGCGTACATAGACTGACTATTAATGTGCATCCCACTTAGTGTTGTTAGGGTTACACACCGTCACAACCTGGCTAAAGCTTCTATAGCTGGTAATAAAGTCAACATAACTTTACGGTATCCAAAAAGACAGCTGGTACCGACAGAGAGCAAGACAAATGTCAACCAAAGCTGTGAGCTCTGAACACCCACAGTGACTTTGGCGTCATCATCATTATAAGGGAGCGGGTGGTAATAAATAACTTGGCAGTGCCTAAAACCCAAAAAGCTTATACAACTATATTTACATTAAGATACACAAATGACACTTTTTAGTAGCATGTCATGAGACAAGCTGATAAGATCTTCCTTTGTGCAGTGCTATTTGAAAGTTAAACGCTGCCTTTATTTTAATTCTGGAGAAGGTGCAGACATTAGATTTAGAACATGTTGTCTTCATTGTCCAAATCCTCTATATAGGTAATGTGTTTTTCGGGCCGAGCTGTCTGGGAATGAGCTGGTGCAGCACTGACAACCTGGGTGAATATGGCAAGAGCCTGAGATGTAGGGTGAATGAATCCCCAAATTATTTGGGGAATTTCCACTCAGAAACTGGCACTATATAGCAGTAGCAAAAATTGTGGGTGCACGTAACCCCAATATATTCTTTGAATTCCCAGTGAGACAATGGCACTATATACCAGTAGCAAAAATTGTGGGTGCACGTAACCCCAATATATTCTTTGAATTCCCAGTCAGACAATGGCACTATATACCAGTAGCAAAAATTGTGGGTGCACGGAACCCCAATATATTCTTTGAATTCCCAGTGAGACAATGGCACTATATAGCAGTAGCAAAAATTGTGGGTGCACGTAACCCCAATATATTCTTTGAATTCCCAGTGAGACAATGGCACTATATACCAGTAGCAAAAATTGTGGGTGCACGTAACCCCAATATATTCTTTG
Source organism: Leptodactylus fuscus (assembly GCF_031893055.1). Taxonomy (NCBI): domain Eukaryota; kingdom Metazoa; phylum Chordata; class Amphibia; order Anura; family Leptodactylidae; genus Leptodactylus; species Leptodactylus fuscus. Next base: position 249,370,000 of record NC_134265.1, read on the forward strand.
AATTCCCAGTGAGACAATGGCACTATATACCAGTAGCAAAAATTGTGGGTGCACGTAACCCCAATATATTCTTTGAATTCCCAGTGAGACAATGGCACTATATACCAGTAGCAAAAATTGTGGGTGCACGTAACCCCAATATATTCTTTGAATTCCCAGTGAGACAATGGCACTATATACCAGTAGCAAAAATTGTGGGTGCACGTAACCCCAATATATTCTTTGAATTCCCAGTGAGACAATGGCACTATATACCAGTAGCAAAAATTGTGGGTGCACGTAACCCCAATATATTCTTTGAATTCCCAGTCAGACAATGGCACTGTATACCAGTAGCAAAAATTGTGGGTGCACGTAACCCCAATATATTCTTTGAATTCCCAGTGAGACAATGGCACTATATACTAGTAGCAAAAACTGTGGGTGCACATAACCCCAATATATTCTTTGAATTCCCAGTCAGAAACTGGCACTATATAGCAGTAGCAAAAATTGTGGGTGCACATAACCCCAATATATTCTTTGAATTCCCAGTGAGACAATGGCACTATATAGCAGTAGAAAAAATTGTGGGTGCACGTAACCCCAATATATTCTTTGAATTCCCAGTCAGAAACTGGCACTATATGGCAGTAGCAAGAAATGAGGGTATTTGTAACCCCAATATATTCTTTGAATTCCCAGTGAGACAATGGCACTATATACCAGTAGCAAAAATTGTGGGTGCATGTAACCCCAATATATTCTTTGAATTCCCAGTGAGACAATGGCACTATATACCAGTAGCAAAAATTGTGGGTGCACGTAACCCCAATATATTCTTTGAATTCGCAGTCAGACAATGGCACTATATACCAGTAGCAAAAATTGTGGGTGCATGTAACCCCAATATATTCTTTGAATTCCCAGTGAGACAATGGCACTATATACCAGTAGCAAAAATTGTGGGTGCACGTAACCCCAATATATTCTTTGAATTCCCAGTCAGACAATGGCACTATATACCAGTAGCAAAAATTGTGGGTGCACGTAACCCCAATATATTCTTTGAATTCCCAGTGAGACAATGGCACTATATACCAGTAGCAAAAATTGTGGGTGCACATAACCCCAATATATTCTTTGAATTCCCAGTCAGAAACTGGCACTATATAGCAGTAGCAAAAATTGTGGGTGCACATAACCCCAATATATTCTTTGAATTCCCAGTGAGACAATGGCACTATATAGCAGTAGCAAAAATTGTGGGTGCACGTAACCCCAATATATTCTTTGAATTCCCAGTCAGAAACTGGCACTATATGGCAGTAGCAAGAAATGAGGGTATTTGTAACCCCAATATATTCTTTGAATTCCCAGTGAGACAATGGCACTATATACCAGTAGCAAAAATTGTGGGTGCACGTAACCTCAATATATTCTTTGAATTCCCAGTGAGACAATGGCACTATATACCAGTAGCAAAAATTGTGGGTGCACGTA